>NC_072732.1:135253913-135410569 GCF_026930045.1 Uloborus diversus
CAAAAATTAACACTCTAGAGCACACAATTATCAGAAAAGCCTTGGGCGTCAACACCTTTGCCCCTAATGATCTTATTAGAGAAATCACTCAAATTGACACCATCAAAATCAGATCAAAACAAAAAGCTGTCGTTTTTCATATAAAACAATACTTTAAGAGGAATAAAAACTACAGAAGCAAGTGGGACAATTGGAAAAACTGGAAAACTGACAAAGATGAAAAGGAAATTTACAATCATTTAATGAATTTGATCAGAAACCTTAAAATCGAAGACAACTGGCTTTGTAAAGAAAACCCCTACTCGAAAAATAGCAAATGTAAAATTAAATATAGTATCGACGACTTCACTTTTCAGACCTCTACTATCATAGAAGAAATTAAGCAGTCTTTCCACAAATTCAAGCACTCCAATGGAGATAAGGAGTTTTGGGCCACAGATGGCTCAAAGAAATCTAGAACAGCCTTCTCAATCGTTAACTTAAAAGAAGATGTTCATCGAAAGTTACAAATTCTCCCTCTTTTTACTGCTGAACTCGCAGCGATCTGGTACTTCGCTAAATTTTTCCCAAAAAGAAACAAACCTATTATTTTACTCACAGATTCTCAAAGTGCAGTTAAGGCCCTCCAAAATGAAAATAGGCAAGATGATCTTCTAGTTAAAAATACCAGGACGCACCTTAAGAAAATGGCTGAAAATCAAGAGATCTCCTTAATTTGGGTACCAGGTCATAAGGAAATCTTAGACAACGAAATTGCAGATTCACTCGCCAAAGAGGCAGAACAAAACGACAATACACCTATGATCCCCATCTGCTCCTGGAGAGATTTACAAAATTATTTAACAAGTGAATTCCACAAAGAAAGAGACATAACATGGAACAATTCGAAGTATTATAATAAATACAAAAAGCTCATTCCCTCCCTCAGAATTAAACCTAAATGGATAACTAACAGGTACAGCGAAGTCAAACTAAACAGAATACTATGTAAATCAGTTCTAACTAAAGACAAACTATTCATCATGCGCAAAGAAAGTTCCCCTCTATGTACTACTTGTTGTATTATAGAGGACTTCGAACATCTGATGTGGACTTGCCCTGATAACTCCTTAAACAGACAACATATCATCTCTATCTTGAACACTAAAAATTTCTCTCATGACGATGTTTTCCATCCAGACGTTCTTGCGATCCCTTCTTACGGGAGGGCCGTGTTGAAGATGTTCCGTAGATGCGTTTAAAGAGGTGGGATGTTTGGTCCTCCTCTCTTTTCTCTCGCCAAAGTGGATTATTCGTAGTTTGTGCGAACTGTGTGAATTGGGGTGGAAGGAATCTGTTTCCATATCGCCTATCTTTTTGCGTGCAAACGCCGAGAAGAAGAAGAAGAAGGAGAAAAGGTATGAATGACAGTAATTTTTCATCGTGTTTGTGAGAAGATTGCTTTTCTATTCCTCTGAAATTACATTACACCATAAACGGTCTGAATTTCCCCCCCCCCAAAAAAAAAAAAAAAAAACACCTGGAATGGAATGTTTTACCTTTTTCATTAGTATTGTTAATCACCGTGGTAGTGCATTCGAGCTTTGGAGTTGCGAATAGTGAATTTAATAACGATTCCAGTAATGTAACGATTCCAAGATTCGCCATTTTATTATTTTGAAAAACGAAATGGAATCTTACATAGAAATGGGGGTGAAAAATCTTACGTACTCTTACATGGGAGGAGAGGGTCAACAATTGCCAAAATGATCTTTACGTAATTAACGAATGGCCCCTGATGATAGGAAATATCAGGGCATGTGACTGTAGGAAAGTTTTCTAAGTTCATTATCAGGTTTTGAGAAATATTATTGGCAACAGTGTGTTTGTTTACTTTTTTCCGCGAAAACGAAGTGAGTGCGGGATTTTGAAACGATTTTTTAAGTTATAATGAATTTTTTGTAAAATTTTGTACTTTGTGATTGAAATGTAGTTCTATGCTGGACGGGCGATGAAAAGACTGTTTCCTTTTGTGTTGTCTTCTTAAGTCGCTATTTTTGGCTCTAAACAAATCTGATAACATATACTGTTTCGTAATTTTTATCACTTTCGAGAGCTTCCCAGGATGTGAAACACGCAAGAAACATCAAAACAATTCTCAAATGGCCTGAAACGTAGTGTTCATGTTCTCCAATAGTTTTTACCATTGTCATAGGAATTGATAGTGAGGAAAGCAATTAAATAAATATTTTTTTTTAATTACCCCGCTATTGTGCTAAATTTACTTTTGCCACCAGTCTGTTAGTACTCTCAGCTTCAATGAGATAATATCTGCCTCCAGCTTCATTATTGTCTATTCCAGATTGATGAGACGAACTGCAGTCTCAGAACGAACTGCAGTCTCAGAACGGCATAACTGAGCTGCTGGTGTATTGCATGTAGTTCTGCCTTAGCCTTGGTTTAAAGACGGTAACTTACTGCATGGAGTGAATATTGTTTTATTTAATTATATCTTTGGAAAACCTATCAATTTTTTTTTTCTTTTTCAGAATGGAAATTCCAAAGGAAATAAATATTGGAATTTTGATTGGTAAGAAAACATTTAAATACTTGACAAAGGAAATAGCATTTATTTGTTGCTTGGTTTTGTAATTTCTGTTCAGTGGCGGCTCGTGCCTTAATTTAGCGGGTGGGCACGCTGTGTAAAGTTTTCACAATAATATTTATACAGATAAAATGAAGAGAACTATAGTTAGTAATGCTGAGCAATAAAATACGTTCTTTTGCAGTTTATTTATTTCGTTCTTCTCTTCAAGCGTCAATGTTGAAATTGGTGGTTTTAGAAAATAATCCACTTGATTATTTTTTTTTAATTTCAAGATAAACAATCTAAATTTAAAGACATCCAACCCATGCAACTAGTAATAAACAACACACAGTATTAATCAAACTGCTACTAAACTCCCTATATCAACACGATCAGTTGATCACGCAGCAGCATTAATTTCGATTTAGCCATGCTTCCTTAGAGCAAATTACGAACGTAACAATATTTTTTCTAGAAACAAACAGTTTCTTTAATTGCCTATATATTCTTCTTTTTCAAAATTAGAATTATCTTTAAGTTTTATTGTGTAGAACCACATCACAATACATACTGGTCACATCTCATTTCGAGTTCAATTCATTTTTTTTTTTTTTTTTTTTTTGCATTTTAATAAAATATGTAATTTTTTCAAATCTTTGTATGCGCTTCCTGATAAACCAATGATTTTTTTAATGCCATTAAAAAATCAAAACACTTAAGAATATTTCAACTTTATAAAAAAAAATATAAGGCCTTTTTTGTTTTTGCACATATTTCAGAAATCTTTTTGCTAAATGATAATCATTTCTTAAAAGCTGTGCATTCGTTTGCTTATCCTATTAGTTCAAAATATTCCGTCGTTAATTATGTAAAAAATCATGAAACTTCCATAATAAATTTTGTTTATAAGGATATACAAAACTTTCAACATTTTAATAATTTATACAGTTCTTACCCAATGCACAATTTTGTTAAATATATTGTACTGACTGCAAAACTCATTACTTTTCAGCTGTATCTTTAATATAAAAAAATCCTCAGCTAATACAATAACATGGAAACACACACACAACAACAAAAAAAAAGTTGGAATTTTGAGATGTTGAATTCAAACTGTGCTTTTCTCAATTGCGAATTGCGATAGGACCCTACTCGTTGGATTTCTTGTTTCTACTAATGACTTTTATCGCAATCATAATTTGAATTCAAGATGTCAAAACTCAAATGAATGTCAGGGGTTAAATGTTATGCGCTGGATGTTGTGTGCTGGGACAATAATTTGTTATGCAAAAAGGATTGTGTGAAGTCGAGAAGGGTCGTTAATAATTCGATTCCGTAACACATGGACACCTGCATTATAAGCATAGAAAAATAAAATCAAAGGACGGATGTCATTCAACGGTCAAGTGAAAACAATAAGCAGTTCGTGATTGCTCAAAAAGTTCATCGAGAAAACGCACACCTGCATGAGTGACCTAAAGCCAATAATTTTTTTAATAACTAAGCTCGAGTGTTGAAACTCCCATAATTTTTGAAACAATCTGAAGTTTTTAAATAAATAAAAATGAGTAGTTTGGACATTTTTGAGGTAATGTAGCCGCTATGCCTTTAAGGACTTAAAGCGATGTACTGGGTCAAACTGAAATAATTCAAGTTTTTGCTCGACAGAATACTTTAACATAGAAAATAAATAAATAAAGCCTATTTTACGATTAATACTTACACTGAAAAAAAATTTAGTGTATCTCAACACCAAAAATGATGTAAAGTAGTTGCCACCATTTTTGGTGTTAACATACACTAAAATTTTTTACAGTGTATTAGTACTTTAGCCACTTATCAGAACAAAGAAGAAAATTGAATAGATCTCACCCAATTGAAGCTGTTTTGTAAAAGTTTCGGACAAATTCAGAACTTTTATTAGCACCACACTCAAAAACAATTAATCTGTGCTGTGTGCTACTCGAAAATGAAATCTCTATTCAGAAAATCCGAAAATTCCGCTCATATTAGTTCCAAGCAGAAAATTAAGTAAATAAAACTATGCATGAGTTGCGATAAATCCATAAAATTGTAAATCCCTTTTCCAGATATTAACAGCCGTTTAAGATTAAAGGCAAAAGTGGGTCGGAGCACGTGAGAAACCTTTTTTTTTATTCACATGGGCTCGCTTTTTTCTGCCCTCTGAGCTGTTTTTCGTTCAAGTGATGCGCACGTAAAATATTTCCCTCCTTCTTTGCCTAAACTGGTATTGGGTGAAGGGTGAAGATACTTTTCCAAGGGGCAGGGAAGCTGCTGCCCATACAGCAGGAGTCGGAGTGACACGGACTTGCCGTTTTGGTGCCTGGTTGAATCGTTGTGATTGGTTAGGAGCGGAGGTGTGGCAGGGGGGCAACAGTCGAAATGGCCTAAGAATCCTTCTCAAAGCTTGCAATTGCGAACGCTAACACATGGAAAACTTGCAATATTTCATTAGCGATATGCAAAGTGCTAGAGATTTAAAATCTGTTTCACGCCCCCAATTCTTTGTTTTTTGTTTAACTGATACAAAACGTTATTTTTGAATAATTTATTTAACTGTGCACAGTTTGTCTGGGTGGGCCAAGCCCACCCGGCCCATAGTGACGAGCCGCCCCTGGTTCTGTTGTTCAAAATTATTTTAGTGTCTATAATATCACAATATAAGTATTCAGTGACATATTTACGAGATTTCAGGCTCCTTTAAAGCATTTATCATGAGCATTTTTAATCCTCTTTGTGGCCCCTATGGTCAGGGAGACCCCATCCCACCCAATTGCCACATATGCAACATGGTAAATTTGCCATTAGGGCATAGGGAGGGGAGGATGGGGTCACATATGGACTGCTCAATTTTCCCAAACTTAAAAAAAAAAGAAAGAAAATGAAAATTTGGAAAAATTTATGCTACAATGGCACCACTCTGATTCATTTAGAGGGTTTTTTCTCATTTGGGGGGCTTAAGAGGTACTCTGTAGCATTTAAGAGGGTGCACCATTGCTCTTGGTGGGGATAGGAACCTCTGTATAAAGAAATAAGTTTAAATTTAAAACCATGTTTTATTGTCTTTCACCACAGCTTGATTCTGTCAACTTTTAACCTTGTTTCTTTCTTTGTTTAACCCTTAACAAGGGAGGTGGGGTCTCACAAATCGCTCAAAAGTTCATCCGATCACCCTTATTTCATTTTCAGTCCGATTGAATGGTTTTCCCCAATAGCTTTTTATTTTGTTACCTTGAACACACACCTTGTTTATCATTATCTTTAGGCAAGTGCATCTGGTTTAAATTTCATTGCATTCTTTAGAAGCAGTCTGTGAGACTGCACCTAACCTTCAGTGTTACAATTTTCAACAGTAGTAGTAGACACGGCTTTTAACGTTAGAACCGCAGATATAGGTTGATTTATCGGCATTATGTGAAAGAAATACAAAATATTCTGGAGGATGTTGTGATTTGTTTGAAATGTTCACAAAAGTTATGCAATGATATTCTAGGGACAATGAAGGCTGAATAATTCCTCGAAATACAACGAAAAACACTAATAAAGGACTCAAAATTTTCCCGTAACATGATATAATCAATTTTCTGGTACTAAAATGTTCTGTATATATTAAAAAACTAAAATGAAATTATTAAAAAATAATAGATTCATTTTTATTACGAGTAGTTAGTTATTTACTGCATCATATGATTTTCTCAAAAAATCTCCAGACTCAAGCAGAATTTCCTCGGAAAAGGTAGGTATATATTTCAATTTTAAATTCAAAAATATTTTTTCCCCATGCTAATAAAAGTTCAAAGAACATCTAAAGGAAATTATAGGAATATATCTTAATTACACGATTTTTAAAAAAATTGTAAATAGAGCAGTCTCTGAGGCCTCATGTCACCTGTTACGTCCTTCTTTTTAACCTCCCTTGTTACGAGTTAAATGTATCTGATATCATTTAAGTATTTTCATATGCATAGATTGCAACTTGGTAATTAAATTCCCATATGCACTTAATTGTGTTGTCATTTCCACTTCTGAAAACTGCTTCCAAAAAAAAAATTAATTAATGATATAACATGATTGAAAGCTTATGCTGAAAATAAAAGAGAGCTGTAATATCAGGGCTGGATACAGACTACTATTTTAGAGGGGGTGTCATGCCGAAGTATGTAGGATGTTAGGTACGAAAAAATTACTGTAACTACTTTGATGTCAATAAAAAACACCAAATCTGCCAGGAATAGGGTACATAGTTGAGCATGAACTTTAATACTAATTAATTTCATAGCAATGAAAGGAAGTACAGTCAAACCTCGTTAACACAAACTCAACGGGAACGCCAAAATAATTCGTGTTAACAGAATTTCGCGTTAACCTATTTCAATGTTAACCGGATTTCGTGTAAGCAGAAAAGTTTGTTCATTTTTTGACTTGGAAAATATAGGAACCAAAGTACATTTGTACAAAAATGTACACACAAGCATTTACATTTATAATTTATGTAAGAAACACAAATAATTCGAAACAGGCAATGACTATTCGGGACGACAGTCGACAGTGCATTTTCAAACATCTGATCGAAAAACTGGATTTTTGCTGCAGTGTTGGAAGGTAAACACAATTTATCACTTTTAGACCTTAAACCTCTGCATGGGCAGAACAGTTGTCCAGAATCAGACAAATTTTCTTTTTTCACGATGAAATTTTAAATCTAGATATATCGCCACTTGAAGATTTCATTGTTCATCCAAGCTTTTTTACTGCAAGCATAGTCTACAGCTAAAGTTCGTTTTTTCTTGAAGCAACGAGATTTTCACGATTTCCTACAACAAGAAGAGAAATTTTCTCACTGCCATCCATTTCGCTTGCGTCCAAGTGCCGATCTTTCAACTTTCGAAAGTACGTAATTTCATGTAAAAGGATGGGGTTTTAATTTTTTCTTCAATACCTTAAAATTTTCTTGGTCTTATGCGGGAATTCGTCTAAATCCTCTTCGTGTTAAGCGATTGATTTAAAAGTAATTTGTAGCTTTATCTGACTGGGAGTGGCATTTACTTTGTGCTAAGCAAAACTTCGCGTTAAGTGAGTTTGTGTTAACGGGGTTTGACTAATATTTTAAGCATTTACTCCTAAAAATAATTAAGGAATTGAAAAGATTACTGCAACGGTTTACTTTTTTTACAAAGTTTTTGAACACAATGGTAAATGGATAATATTGTCAATGATTTAGCAGGGTGTAATGACCCCCATGACCTTATCCTTGTGTCCGCACCTGGCTGTAGTTACAGGATTGTGTTGATTTTATTGTGTTTCTTGAAAAATTATCATTTTGAAATTTATCTATTTGTTTACATTTTATAAAATATATCTAATTTGTAATTTTTACTTTTAACAGCTGATGAATCATCACCATTGAATAGTAAAGTAGATGTATACAACTTAGCAAGTTTGAAACAATTATTTTCATTGCGAAAATAGTGAGTTATCTTTTCTTCTTTCCTTCTACTAAAAAATGTCATTATTAGGCTAATAGATTTCAATATTGCGTAAAAGCTGATGTTGGTCAATGTGTTAAAAATTCTTTAACTTCGATAAGTGTTGCATCTCAGAAGAAATATTTAGTATTATAGCAAGAAATTCCATCCAAAACTAAACGAGCCTACTTTCCCGTATACCAATAATTAACTTTCTAGTATCTGATCAATATTGTCAAAATTAGCTAAAATTGCAAATTATTTCAAACATAATTTTTTAATATTTTAAGTTGATTTCTAGAAATAAAATATTTCTCACACATCTTAGGAATTAGATGCATTAAAAAAAATAAACAAACAAATACAGTAGCAGCACCTTTTAAACAAAGCAGCAAATACATTTTTTTTTTCATTAAAAAACCATCTTTAACCGCATTCAAAAAGAAAAAAAAAGAATTAAAATGAATACATCATATCAAAAGAAAATCGTTTGTCTTTCCCCTGTTGCCACAAAGTAATTTTAAAACAATTAATGTACTTTCAAAAATAAATAAAAAGAAAAAAATGTCAATTTAAAAAAAGTATTTTCATTGTCAAAAAAAAAAAAAAAATCGTATGCGCATATCTTAATCTAGAAACATAAAGGATTTCGAGTTTATCCGCCGAAAACTGAATACATAAAATAAAACTTTAGAGTGAAAATAAAAACAAGTCAAATTAACAATAATTATTTCACAGTAAAAACCATGGCTGTGGAGTCGGAGTCAATATCATTTAGTGATAAAAGATTCAGATTCGGGAGCCGAAGGTAATTAATTCAAAGACTTGGAGTTGGAATCTGTCATTTCCCTTAGAGTACGCAACTCTGCCAATATTTGCGGAGTTGGAGTCAGACTTATTTTGGGATAAAGAAGTCGGAGTCAACTATCCAAAAATCAGAGTCAGTCATTTTTCCTCCGTGTATAAAATTTTGCCAAAACTACGAAGTCAGAGTCAAAGTTCAGGAGTCGGAGGCCGACTAATTTTTGAGCACAGAAGTCAGAGTCAAGTGCCGCAAAATTCTAGGAGTCAGGCTCTCAAGTAGGTGGTCGAGCTATTGCCAACAAAATTCGTTTGAAGTAAATCCGTCGTTGAGTTCAGAATCTATATTGTTTTCAGTTTCTCTAATGTTAAGGGATTTGAACTTTTCAAAAATGAATGAAAATTGTTCAAATTAGAAAAATATTTTCTATACATGCTCTTTGAAAACTTTTTCCTACAAAGTTTGTTTCACCTCAAAGTGCAGGATTTATGTAGGCCTTGAATTTCTAGTAGATGCTAATGTTAAGTTTTTTTAAACTGTTCAAAATTGAACAAAAAATTGTTCAAACCAAAAAGTGAAATATGGGAATGGGTGTCCTTGAAGAGATCTTTCGAACAAAAAAAGATTGTTTGAATCAGACTATTCATTCAAAAATTATTAAAGGGGGGGGGGACAGACAGACCGACATACATTTTTCCCCAACTAAATACCCTACTTTCCATTAAAAAATTTATTTTTGACTTTTTTGTTTTTTTGCAATATTTTTAAGATGCATTAAGCCTTCTTTCGTGCTTTTTTCATCTTTCTCTGACTCTTACTGGGAAAGTAGGCTAAAAATTACATTCAACACATAAAAACATGAGGGAAGACAATATTTCGAAGTTTTTAAACCCATCTAGACAACTAAACTTAAATCAGTGTTAATTTGTAAACTAATCATTTGACTCACCGAATTTGAATTGAAAACATTCATTACTTTTATGTTTTTCTCATTTATTTCAAACATATTGGCGCACTTGGAACTCTTATATTATTACAATCAAAAAACAAAAAACCCACAAAAAATTGAAATTCAATCTCCACAAATGTTAAAAATGCTTTCTATGTGTAGGTATTCTTGTTTCATCATTTTGAACTTCTTAAAGAGATATAAAGCACTTTTTTTTTTTTTTTTTTTTTTGCACGTTTAATTCAGTCTTCTCTGCTTTTCAATGCTCAAAATTTTTCGTTCTTAGAACATGTTAAATTGACCATATTACAACTTTGTATTGGGAAGTCTCTGTTGGAGTTAACTTGCTTGTAGCTATTTGAAAGTTATGTTAATCTCTTTTCCAGATGTACACAATTGGGTAGAGTGATAAAATATTTATGAAAAATTATTATTTTATTCAAAACTTTTTTTAAGCTAAGGAACATTTTGTGTGTGTGTGTTCCTTTTAAAGTTCAACTGAGGATTCATCATTTTTTTCAGTCAAAATCTCAAATCTGCCCCTCCCCATTATTTTTGTGTTATTAGAGTTGCAAGACAACAATGTACAGCAAAGAAATAACTTTTTTGAGCAGTGAATTTTGTGTCTGAAAAGATTGAACAATCACGTAAGAATTATGCCTGATGTTATCTGATCAGTGATCATTCTTATTAACTGTGTGAGCATCTCTACAGTATGATGTTTTTCTACAATGCAATAGAATATGCACATGTGCAAAATGAGCATGGTATTCCTTTTCAACCTTTATATTCAGTAAACTTGACTAGGCTGATACTGGTACCTGCATTAATAATGCTAATATTGAATTAATTGATGTTAAAGTAACTTGATGTAAAATTTATATTAGTGTTTTAATTATTTTTAATACAGTAGACCCTCGTTTTACGCGTGTTTATTTTACACGGTTTCGATTATACGCGATTTAAGATTTGACACCTGTATTTTATTTTATGCGGATGAGTTTCAGTTTCACGCGGATATGGCAGTTCAAACAGATAAAATTTTCTCCTCTTTCAAAATCCAAACTCCTAAAGATTGCAGATTACACGTAATAAACTGCATTTTGGCATGCTAATAATCGAGGTTGGGCCACTGGAGACATTTTATGCAATTGGTTCAGTAAAGTTATTGAACTCACACAGTTCAGAACTCACTGGAAGAAGAGCTTTTAGGAGTGACAAAGGCAGCCAAAACCATGAGGATACAGACATTGCTGACACACAACCAAAAACTTTCACATTGAAAATTTTGAGCCATTCATAGACAATAGAAGTGATCTTTCTCATTTGTTAGTGAAGGAAGATTCTATCATGGAAATGTGACGCAAGTGGTCATGGATGTGTAAATGCGCTGCAAAGAATTATAGAGAAAAATTTTTAATGACTGCCAAAAGACTATCATTGCCAGCTCCTCTTTATAAGCATAACACAAAACTCGTTTATGTTTTCTTTTTGCATGTTGAGCATAAAAATCGATATATGTACACATTAAACTTATTATACAATTGGTCATCACTAGAATGAAGTAGTTTTTTTTATCTACGGAACCTAACTCCTATTTTAACACTACGATTAGGTCTCAATTTACGGGCCATTTTCGTGGAACATTACCCCCCGCGTAAAACGAGGGTCTACTGTAGCTTAAAAACAATTTGCACTATTATTTTTAAGCTATTATTATTGTTATTATTTATTTATTTATTTTGTAATTGTTATATGAAATTCTTTGTATTTTGTCACTCATTAAGATATTTTATTGATAAAAATCTAGACGCATAATTTTATTCTTGCCTTTCTTTCTAGCTACGCTACTTATTAGTTTACTGAACAAAATAAACATTTTGAAAATACTTATGTGGAATAATATTTTTATTTTCTTTTCCTTTTAGTTTTAAGATTCTCACTATTAGACAACGATGTATTCCTAATGTACCAAATTCCATAAAGGTAAATTGATTTGTTTTGTAAGAAAACTTATATCTTATAACTTGCACTCTGTGTTTTCCTATTTTTCAATAAACACTCTGAAAGGACTCTTTGAGACAAGACTGAAATTTTATTCCAATTATATTCCAGGTGTTTTAGGGTTTTTTTTTTTTTTTTTTTTTTCTTGTGATAAATTAAAGTTTTAAAAAAAATTCTTAATTGTAAATGCAGTAAACTCCCAGTTTAGACACATGGCAGTGTGTCAGCCAGGTTTGGGAATCAGGCGACACATCTGCCAGTGTGTATCTTACACAAACCATTTCAAGCTACTTTTGACCCCCTCATTTCTCAAAAACTATTAAATATATGTGCTTGAAATTTTGTATGTCTATAGAGCTGCATAGCAGACTTATAATCATAAATTTCATGAATGTACCTCTTATAGTCATGGAGTTATTAAGATCTGAGAAGGTCATTTTTTACACTGATTGTCTCACTCACTCATCAAAATGTTTACGAACTTCCAAGTGTCTCACATACTTGAAATTTGGTATAAAGATAGATTTTTATGCATATGTAAAGGGAAAAATCTAAAAAGTCAAAAAACTACATTAAAAAAGCAAAAAACTACGCTATTTTTTTTATGATCATCACTTCGTAATTACTTCACTGCACGATTGCAAAACATTTCGCCAAATAGATCAAAACAAATGGGCTCGTCAAACGTTGCTAAAACGAGGTTGTTGAAGTTTCAAATTAACAATTTAATTTCTAACCAAAATGGAGCTTTAAACAATACTTTAAGTTTTGCTAAAATGAAAAATGATCCATCAATTAATTAGAATTGCAAATCTAGAGCTAAGCCTTTAAAATCAAAAATAACCAGCTTTAAAATGTATAAAAACTTTAGTTCTCAATTAAATGCAAAATTTTACAGGAGGAGCAAAAATGGCAGCAATAATTTCAACAATTGAGAAGTATTTTCGCCAATTCTGCATATTTTACGATCTATGTTATAATAATCCCCCCTCCCCCCCCCCCCCCCCCCCACCCCCCCCGAACAATAAAGAAATTCCAGACAGATTTTGAGATGTCTTAGCAATTTTCCTAATTGTCGACAATTTTGAGGACGCCAAAGACCGAAAGCTAATGTACTTTGGCCTTGCTGATAAATGAGAGAAACAAACGATTATTGCCCAAAATTGTCGATCGCACCATGTCTCCAGTTATTGAAATATCTTCAAAACTTCTAACAAAAGGGAACCGCAAACCAGTTCACCGTAAAAGCAGGGGAAAGAAAGGGAAATGATATATTTGTATATGCTTTTGCATTTATAATTTTCTAAATTAGAACATAACCTTCATTTTGCTTTTCAAAAAGTAATGATATCCCAAAAAAAACATAGATGTGAAAAAGAAGCCAAGTTCGGTTGAAATGAGGTTTGGAGTAGATGGTGTCACCCGGCAAAAAAAAGAGCAGATCTAAACGGTTACCAAGTTCCATAACAGTTCATCATAGATGCTGGATTTTCCCATGTTCTTCAATTCATTTAGAAAATATTTTTTTACTTTCTTTGATATTGGATTTCAACTTTGGCAAGTTTGAAAAAAAAATAGTGATGACTAAAACTATCCACAAGTTGAAAATGCATTATCAAAGAAAGTAAAAAATTGTTTCTAAATGAATTGAAGAACATGGGAAAATTCAACATAAGTGAGGAACTGCTGTTGAACTTGGTAATCGTTTGGATCTGAACTTTTTTTTGTAACACCGTCGGGGTGACGCCGTCTACCCCAAACCTCATTTCCACGGAACTTGACTTCTTTTTCACATTTATTTTTGTTGGAATTATTTATTACACATGCAGATTTTCTGCATTGTTGATCATCTACAAGCTGACTAAGGGAAAAGTTAGCGATATATAATCAGTTAAACACCCCTCACCCCACTCCCTAGAGTAATGGCGCAACCTCAAGAATGAGACCCTTCTCCCAAAAAGCAAGCTTAACTAAAAACTTCAATGGTGCAGTCTGTGCCATGATGTCCCCCCCCCCCTTTCATTGACACCCTTAATCAAAGCTAGTTTGAATGCAAAAATATAAAAAGAACTTGTAAAAATAGTTTACATTTAATATGGCTTTGTAATATTTTTTGCAAAATAATTTGTTTCTTAGCTTAGTATTTTTGTATTTATTTAACATTTTGATATGTTTAAGCTTTATTTTTAATTTTTTCAGAGTAGTTTAGAAGATTGGTCTTTTCTCCGCAATCTAGAGTTAATTTTGCTCATTGGAGGTGCATCCTTGACTTATTGGGCTTCAGAGGTATTTTCACATTTTATGAGAAAGATTGAAGCTTTTGAGTTGTAAATTACCTATCACCCGATAATAATGCTCTGGACACATAAATGCTGTGAAAAATATAATTTTGTTATATTTTAATTAGGGCATGTGTTTTTTTTCTCCTTTATTAAAAAATCTTAACACTTAAAGGTTTTTTGATTGTCTACCAGCAATTTGTTGCATATTTTTTGTTTGCACACTGAGTATCCTGTTGTCTATTGCAGGAATCAAAAAGGAGTTGGTTTTTGAGATTTATTGCTACAATTTTAATCTAATAATGGTAACCTATAGGGTTGAGGTTTCTTTAGACCCTTTTTTTTTAAAGTATGTCAGATAAGATAAGTCTACTACTGTCCTTTTCCCTCTTTAACTTCAGCGTCTATTTATAGGCATCCCCCCCCCTTCCAGAAAAAATGTTTTAGTTTTCTCTTTCTTAGTTTTAAGATTCTCATGTATTATATTCTTAAACTTATTTCGTGAGTTCTATTTATATTCTTAGACTCATTTCATGTGGTCTACTTAGGAATCAAACAGTCTATCTTTTCATTGGGGCATTACCACTTGTCCCTTTCCCATTGAACTTTTCATTCAATGCCCTTTCCCTAGCTCCATTATCACCTTTCTTCGAATAGGTTCTTCAGTTATCTCTAATACATCTTAGCACAATATAAATGCCTATGCCACATATTTTATTCTCTCCTAGAACAGCAATAATACAGGTTATTTCATGTTGTAACGTAGCTTATCTTTTCTGGTTCATGAAAGAAAACAATCCTTAGTATTTATCCTTACAGTCTATTTTCTTACAAATTAAATGCTGCTTTTTCTGGTAATCCTTTAAAAACCAATGGTGGGTTGCATAAAAAGAAAAGCACTATCAGCTTGTGAAACGTTTGACACATAAATGACTAGCAGTGGGGGTGCAAAAGAATTTTTTTCCAGCTAGAGTCCAGGACACCTCCTATTTTTTTAGACCTACTAATAGTAATATGCTGTAAAAGTTTTAACTTCTTGCTCAAATTTTAAGAGGGTGCTCAATGACCCTTTAATTGAACATTAGCCATAGCACAAAAATTGACACAAATTTAAAAACATTTAATTTCCCCAACCTTTTTTTTTGTGTGTAAATTATTTTGTTGCTACGTATATGCATATTACTAGTGTATATTATAATATGTAGCATTGTTTTTTCAGTTCAATGTATTTTTTAACCCCTCCCCATACTTATCAAGTTTGGGAGAGGGGGGTTGAGCACCCGCTTTGAAATAGGAAGCTACAATTTTTCCAGTATATTACTATCCACAAGTCTAAAAATATTGTGGGGTGTCCCATTAGCTAGGAGAAACTTTTTTTAACATGTATTTTTGAACCACCCTAAAATACATATTTAGTAAATTATACATATGCATTTTTTTTCTTGCCCATTTTCCATTTTCATGGTTGGTACGAATAACGGCAAATACGAACAAATTCGTTGATTTTTGACATTTCGTATTAACCAAGTACAACTATGTTTTGTACTTGCAAAAAAAAAATTATTTTTTTCAAATCATCATTCTAGTGTAAATAAAAGTGTTTCTCTTTTCTAGGAAGTTAAATCCATTATTCAAAAACATACTGCATTATCTTCATTATGTTCCCTGAATGTATCTAAATACTCCTCCAGTTGTGTTTCACCCAGGTTAGTTGAATTATGTCATCCAAAGTGGCCATTTATAGACTTTATTGAAATTTTGAGACGTAAATAATTTTGAAATTCCTGTATTTTAATGCTTTTCTTTAAAACTTGTGTTAGTGTTAGAAGGTTATTTTTACTATTATAGAATTTTAGTTTTTTTGATTGGTTTTTAGTACTTCTATGATCTGTTGCATCCACATTGCATTTAAATCTTTTTACCATAGTTATTCTCCAATTGAAGGACAAAAAAACTTTTATGTATTGAAGTAGAAGTTCATATTTTTACTCAATGAACTTTAAGAACTAAATAAACTAAAATTGCTTAAATCGTTACAGTATTCTTTCCCCCTACCCTTTCAAATTTTAAATTATTGAATAAATTTAGAGATGCAAACGATAAAATATCTAATACTTTAAATAAGAATGGTCTTCATATTTTTACATCTCTCACCCTTTTATTCGGTTCCATTTACTATGCAAGGATAATTTTCATATATCATTTTTATTTTAATAAATGAATTAAATTTTACTTTATGAAATCAAAACTATCTCGTAGCAATGGTCAAATCATTTGGTCTCCAGAGATTTTTCCAAGCAGCTTAGGCCAGAAGTTGGCTACTTCATTAGATAACATCCTCTCTATAACCCAATGCTTACCAGTGTGGCAAAATATATTTTAATTTTGTAACTTGCTTGTTGATGCAATGCATCTGAATTGCAGATTCCTTTCCTTAGCTCAAATAATTATTATTTAGACTTCATTTCCACCGTTGTCTAGCTCTAATATCTGCAAAATTATTACTATTTTTTAGATTTCTTTTTTCTTTTAAAGTAAATATATTTCCCCAGTTTTTCTATTTACATTCTTCCTGGGTGGATGTCTGTTATGCTGGTTCAGACATTAGCATTGGTTATCTTGTGAGTTATTTATAATGGAAAAAAAATTGATTATTCGTAGTTTCACCTGTGGGTTTTCAGTAATCCTTTTTTAATCCTCTTCAATATCCTTAAAATTAATTATTATTACATAATATTCTTCTTTTAGTACCTTTAATTAGTTGAAAAATGAGGTGTTACGTTGCTTTTACTAACTTTTACAATTAACTTTGAAATGTCCTATGATTTATTTAAGAGGGTATTCTAGTTTAGAAATTCAAAAAAAGAAATTGAATTTTTTTTCTCTTCATATTTTCAGAGTTTAGACTTTTAAGAATAAGTCTCTAAAAAGATTTACGGAAATTTGAATTATTTTCTGAGTTATGGTTAATTTTTGTTAAGATAAAGAAAAAGCCAGGAAACAAGATCGACAGAGTGACAGACTCTCTAAGGTGCGAGCTTCCAAAGCTTCAAAAGAAGGCACAACAGCTCTTATGGTTGAAAGATCTGCCAAAAATGTTGCGTTTGAGGTATAGGAAGAAACAATTTGTAAGGCAGGGGTTGCTGTTCAAAAAAATATAAGTATAGCATACCATTAAACTACTCAGACTGCCTGAAATGCGACTGCAAACTTTAAACGGGTTTTTCTCGAAACTACTTTTTGCAATACCGTGGACAAGATATCTCAAGTTCTAATGTATCAATTTATTTGAATTTCGGCACAGACTTTCTTAATACTATCAAAATTGTCTCCATATTTTTGGTTTTTTACTATTTTTAAAAAACTACCTAAGTTAGAAAAAGGAGCCTAAAATAACCTTTTTTTTTTTGTTTTCAAAAAGATGTCATTTTGAGCTTTTTTTTTTCAAATTGGCTATGCCTAGATAATTCTACTTCCTTGTTTAATAAGAATCAACCTTAATTTCATGTTTCAGATCACCAGGAAGATTGGAATCTTGTCAACCAGTAGACACCTTTTTTTTTTTCTGAGTCCCCACTTTGCCGGCCTCTACTGTGATTTCAATTTTGAATTTTTTTTCCTACTATTATACATTTTTATATTTCTCAAGTATCAATAAAAAACTGATAGAAAAAATGGTCACAGTTCTTCTTTTTTTTTTATTTTTATTATTATGCCCTCAAAATCGAACCTTTAGACTAGAATATCCCCTTAATTTGGTCAGGAAAAAAAATTTAATTAGCCATTGTACATATTTTTTTCTCTTTTAGAATTTAAATTTGGGTATATTTATTTTTATTTACAGATGTTGCGTTTTGGGCAAAACATTAATCTTGATGCTTCCAAGTAATGTACTTGATTGGGAGGTAAAATATGTCTCCATATTTTTTGTAATTGTTTTACATATGTACTATTAACTTTACCTAATGATAGTTTTCATTTAATAAAAAGCATTAATTTATCCCAGCAAAGTGAACTGAAAAGTATTCATCAAATATCACAAAATATGGCACTAAAAATAATGTATCATTAAAATAACCTATTTGACAGTATTAGACGGTGCTAAAATATTCAGTGATTTAACCATATTTTTGTATGTTGACAGTTATAGAAACAATTTTTAACTCATACCTTAAAAAGGAAAGGAGTTATAAATTTGACATACATGTTTGTTTGTTGTAGCTTCAAAATGGATTAACTGATTTTGATATTTAAAAAATAAAAATGTTTGTACCGAAAATTTATTCACACATTTGAAATAATAATGATACCAGTTGAAATAATGAATTTTTCCACATATGATGGAATTTGTTTGGAACTAGTTATATAGAACTGGATTTCTAATATTTTTTTAGTGAGTTTTAAGTACAAATTTAAGCCTTTTGCACAATGCGTAATAGTTTCATTGTTAGTAGATGAAGAGAAAGCTCAATAATTTTTAAACATTTATCTGTAGTCACTTTCTATTTGTTAACAAATGTAGCAATTCTAATTGATTTTAGTAGCTAAACAAGGCTTTTAAAAGGATTTAAAATTTTCCCTCTTGATTCAACTTTTGCAACTAGCCAAACTTAATAGTGGTTATCTTTCCTTTCTCCATGCTCTCATTTTATCTAAAAAAAAACGTAAATATATTTAAATTTTAAATGTGTTCTGACTGGATAGATTCTTTTTAATATGAGGCTTGTTTCTGTTGGTATTGGGATCTTTTGAATTTTTAATCTACTAATAGTTCTTGTGGTCTTTATTTTGTTCCTTCTTTTTCAGTTTTCAAAAAACACTTACATTCAAAGTATTTCTCTAATAAACCAACTTTAATGTTGTCAGACTTCAGGTTTATTTTTTACTAGCGGTACTCGCACGGTTTTGCCCATAGTAGAAAATCAAAAGGTCGTTTGGTTCGCCTGTATATTTACAACTAATGAAAGATGAGTTTCTCGCCAATTTGCTATGTTTATTTGCTCGCCTATGTTACCGTTCCACGTTATGATAATTTGGTAATTTTTTTTTGTCCACGTTATGATAATTTTCTGGGTAAAATCTTCTTAAAATTGGAATAGAAAAAGAACAAAATTGAATTTTCAAAAAATCACTTTGAGATGCTCAGCCCTATACTAAGAGCTAATTTCATGCCAAATTTCATGATAATTCAGTCTTGGCACTATGCGTGTAACAGACATACAGACATAGACTTTCAGCTTTATTATTAGTTAAATAAAGATTGTTTTAGTATAATATTTTGATGCTTGTTGGTGTTTTAATCATTTTTGATGTATACCCTTTATGTTAGTGCATGTAAATTTTATTTAAAGAAATAATCTTTAAATTTACTGTGTACTTTTAGGCACATTGAATAGTGGCCTACTGTGTGCCCATTGTTCATGTAAAATAATGATGCTTTTTTGCTATTAACAACTACTACTAATGGGCCATTTGCAAGATTTTATGTGAATAAGAAATGTAGCATAGGAATAGATTCTAATGCAAGATTGTTTCACTGCCTCTAGGTTCACTGTGTCCAGATCTGAACTACAGTAGTGGTGCCTGCCCCCCCCCCCCCCCACATAATAGGGCATCCTACTCAACTTCAAATGCTACCAAGTGAACCTTACAATGAGACCCACCCCCTTTACAAATTTCAATTGTGCATTCTACACATAGACTTCCCTCGCCTTAGTACCTTTAGCTACAGTACTTTACACTTATCATATGCATAATAGTGATGAGAATTAATTTCAGTGTCCTAAAATTAGAAAATTTGTATGGGTAGATAATTATTCAACACTTAGCATAACATGAGCACCAATGCTTTATTTATTTATTTTGTCAATATATTTAGCTGCTTCTAGCACATTATGTTCATTGTCAGTCCAGAAATTAAAATTTTTATTGTTTTTCTGATGCATAGTTTCCATATGCTAGGCATAACAATGGCATGTGCTACTGCTTATTTTTCCTGTGTCTATTCTATTTTTACTTTAGTTGCTTTGTTTCAAATCTAGCCTACTCTTCAAAAGTTTGTGCAAGCAATTTCATCTGCATTTGAGGAAATTAAAAATGAAGATAGAAGTATATCTTTTTCATTTGGTCCGCATCAGGTACGGTCCTCTTTGTACTATTTATTGCACTGTAATAAAAACTGCTTTATGCATCTTAATATTTATTAATGAATTTTAAAAAATATTACATTTTAGAATCAGTAAATATTTTGAAAACTTACTAACTGGATGTTAAAAAGGAGTGATGAGGTTTTATTAATTTTGGTTTTGCAATCCTAAGAAAATCACAGAATTAAGAAAATTTGTTCTTAATATAATTTGTATCTCTTTTATTGGTGCACATGAACCTTTAAGAAAAACTAAGAAATAAATTTATTTACAAATTTGATAAAATAGATCAATATGATTAAATACACTTCCATATATTTTTTTCAATTTCCCTGATTCGTTCCCTACCCAATCAATGTTTGAATACATAGCAAAAGTAGGTTGTTATATGAATGTACAAATACACTTATATTGTAGGTTGTTATACAAATGTTCGAATACACTTCAATTGTAGGTTGTTACAAAGCACATAAATCTTCTTTGATCATATGTGCAAAATAAAAACCAATTTTGAAATCCTGCTATGGGGGCAGAAAAGAAAGGATTGACAGTGCTGATGTTCTGATGCCTGTATTTTCTGAAAGTAATGTTGCGCATATTTTACTTTTATGGATTGTTACAGTTTTAAGTTTATATCTTCAACAGTAAGAAAGTTACAATTTTCAAGATATTCAATGTTATCTGTAAAAATATACTGCAGTATTTTAAAAGCTTGTTGTATAATTGTTTGAAGAAGCTAACTAAAGTACTTACTTATATAACTTGAATCTAGTAATTATTATTACTTTCTTCTGCACTTTCTGCTGTTTTAACCTGTCTAGCAAATTGTGTAATGTTTAAAATAATTTTCCATGAAAAAAAGAAAAAATCATCTCTTGTTCATTTATTCATTTATTTTTAAACATTTTATATTTTAATGTTTAAAATGTTTTATTAATGTTTTTTAAGTATATTCATTTTTTTAACTTAAATAATTTACACTAAAAGTCTAAATTTGTTTCATTGAACTCCATTATGTTCCAATAAATGGTTATGAAAATAAAAAGGTTCATTACATCTAATGAGGATTTCTATTTCAATCGCACCTATTTCATCAGTCATCTAATTATTTTGTATCAACTAAAATGTGTGTGTGTGTTTTTTTTTTAGTTTAGTTTAGTTTAGTTGAGTAAATTTAACTTTGAAACATGTTTTATTCTTTCCATTTGATTATCTAAGAAATATTTTCTCCTTTCACAAACAAATTCTGAAAAAAAGTTTTGAGTAGTATCATAATGATTCATTTTATTGAAAACTTAACAAAATTAAAAATAAACCTGCTTCATTCTGCATAAAATAGACGTCAGTTTTTCAAGCCATGATGATCGACATGTTTATTTTGTATAAAACTGCTCTTTTAAATCACATGCATGCTTGAGTAAATTGAAGCTTCCACTCAGTGCAAAAACATTGTATGAATGCTGTCATATAATTTATGAGTGCTTTTTGTTTTGGGTTTTGTGAATTTTATCTTATGTACTTCTGTTTTCAAAATTTTTAGGATAATTTCTGGAATCAGAATTTTAAAAGTATGTTACACGTTTTGTGTTCTTTATTATACATTATTCAATGAAATTAGTAAATCATAAAAGTCTAGTTATCTCTAAAATTTACATAAAAATGTTAATTTATGGTAAAGATTTTTATTTAAAAACATTCTTATTTTTTTCCAAATAAGAAACTGATTTTTTTTATTGTTGTTGATGAATACATAAATAATCCATTTTATTATGCTGAAAATCAACATCACATATTTTTAGGTGAAGTCAAGATATCAAAAGTTGCCGAGAGACCAAGAAAATCACTGTATGAAATGATTTCTGTTGATAAAGCTGTTGAAATAATTCTTCACGAGTCTGTTCCTTTGCATACAGTGCATAAAAGTGTTACAGGTATGTAACATTTTGTTCTTTGCATGCTCTTTACATTGTTTTCTTGCCTAATTTATAGAATGTGACAGTTTTTATGTGAACTGAGGCTATAATTTAAAACAAAATAATTTTTGTCAAATTGAAGGTGTGTTTTTTTACCCAACTGCACGTTCCTGACGCAAAGGAGGATAATGTGCTTATAATTCTATGTATGTTTGTTCCTATGTGGCATTGTAAGGGCTAAACACCTTGACTAATTTTGGTAATTCTTATGTCAATCGATTTGCCTTAACCTTGGGAGTGTCATTAAACACATGACAGTAATCAAAATTCACCTTATCAAACAACCAGTTGCCATTTTGTCAGTTCGGGATCATGTCGCATGCTACTTGCGTGCAACAAATGCAGGTAGCTTCTGCTGAATGAATTTTTTGTTTACTAAGTCTACTAATTGGGGCCTCAGTGGCGGAGTGGTCTAAGCGATTGCTTCTCACACTTGAGGCGGTGCATTTGACTCCCACCCTCGCCCCGGATGTACTTCCCCCACTTCCTAATGTAAATTCTTTCATGTGTTCTTTATATGTATTCTGTACTGTAATAAAAAATATATCATGCGTAAGGGCGGCAAGACACTCAGATTGTAATCCTCATCAAAATAAACCTGTGAAAGTCTACTAATTTGATTTTCATCTCTAACATGTTGCATTTGTTTTTGTCGTGATTCAGGGTTACTGAGTTTTGCGACGTGTACTTTCTCGACAGGCTTTTTTAGCTTTGCGAGAAAGATGACTGACGACAGGATTTCCGATTTCGCGTCATCATGAGTTATACAGGCTGTTTATATAGCTGTGCTGTGGTTTACTTAAGGTCGCGAGTTTTATCTGAAGGTCAAGCACATGTAGCTTTAAGCCGAGTTGGATCACTACAGAGACTAATATCAGTAGTTTAGACCACAGCAAGTTACTTGATAAACCTCACAATACAAATTCTCTCAATAAAATGACAAGATTTCAAAATGTACTGTCTTATGATCACAATAACTAAGTCGATAAAAATTAACTAAAAAGTTATAAAATAAAAAATTATTAAATAAAAACAAAAGTCCCCACTGTGTAAAAACCAAAAAAACTAAAAAGAAAAATGTATAAGCCCAGTTGTTTAGAATGTTATTAAGAGTCATTTTTTTAAAGCTGGACAAATGAATGGGAGTCTGATAGTTGACACCTTCAATTTTCCTGAAACTTTTAGGATATTTTACTAGTATTATGATAAGAAAAAGTGAAGCTTCTTTCCTCACTAATTTGGCTTGTTGGCCCTCGAGTGGAGGTCAAACTTTAGTGTTGTGAGAAAAAAGAGCTAAAGGGTCATTCCATAGATATGTCAACCTCAACCTTCGAAATTTTTTTCCCACAAAGCCTAAATTGTGACCTATCCTTTCATTCAGCATACTTTCTAGTACATAAATCCAATAACAGTTTGCAAAAATTTCATTCGGTGTTTTTCTTCTGGCTCTAAACGTGCGAGGTTGTAGAAAAGGCTTAGCATGTGCAAAAAACATTAGTCTACGTTTTCTTGTGTAATATAAAAATTTTTGCAAATTTTTAAAAGAACTATGTTTATTCTAAATGAATAGATGTTGGCCCAATAAAATTGACTGTTCTTTTTGCATGCATTATAAGATAAGTCTTTTAATTAGTTTGGTTATTTCAATGAAAATATTTACGTTGCGTTAGTCACGAAAATGTACTATTTTCTGCTTAAAAACTAAACCAGATGATTGAACCAAACAGCACATTTTATTTTCTTACATCTGTGTCATATCTACTTAAAAAGTGCAAAATATTTATTTTAGTATCAGTAGATATAAAATAATTAGTGTGACTAACGTAACATTTGAGCTGTGACTAACGTAACAGTTTGCATGTGACTAACGTAACATTTTAAAAATGAATGCTAATATTTAAAACTTATTTAATTTAATGTTTATTTTCATGAACAATTTTGATTATATAGGCATTCTATATTGATTAAAAATATAAAGGGTGAAAAATACCAGTAATATTACATTGTAGACCTTCTGTTTACTTAGAAAAATACTTTTTTAAAGGTCTTCATAAAGATACTTCCAATTTTAAGAATTATTTAAAAAGAAAAAAAAGTGAGTAAAGCAAAATGAGTACTCTGCTGAATGTGCATTCAACACAAGAATCCAAGCTTAAGAATTAAGATAATAGAAATACAGTCTTAACAAAGGAGAACGTCTCTATTTTTTAGAAAATACATCTCCACCTATTATTAAAATGAAGTAACGGCTGCACGTTGGAAAACATTTGAAGATGTCACATGATACAGTGACGATAAGCGCTGCTGCCATATATTTCAGAAAATACAAGAATGATCATTTAGAAATTCAAACATTTGCGGTGATATCTGTAATTTAAATGCATTCTCGGCATTCTGCAAAATCGTTCGAATATTTTTTTCTCAATATTACATTTTAATTCAAAAGGATGCACAACACTATTCGTTCGATGAATCAGTAAACCTTAAAAAATAATATGCCATTGAAAAGTACTACGGAGTTTCTTATAACGATAACTAGTATATCAGCAGAAAACTAGAATTCAGTGAAACTACCAACTTGCAAAAAGTTAATTTTGAAAAAGATAGATATTTAGGATTTAATTAGTCCAAGAATGATGTTATTCAGTTTGTAAAAGCAGTATTTTTTATTTGTTTATTTTTTTCGCACATTCAAATTGAGTTAATTGAACTGAATCCTTCCATTCAATTTTTTACACTAATATAGGAAAAAAGTTAAGAAAGAACCATAATACAACACAAAGAATGTTCCTAAAAAGTGTAAAAGTAATATAAGAGCAAGAAATTAATTATAAAAAGTTTTTTATATGCATTTATTGCTTGTTATTCGATGGTTACGTTAGTCACGTTACGTTAGTCACACACAGTTTTTCGGAAAAGTGCCATTTAGGGCCAGAAAAGATTCGTCTGTAACAAATCTGTAGTACGATTTAAAAAATAGATTGTTTACCTCTTACAAATATATCGGCCAATTTTAAATGTCTGCGTAAGTTTCAGAAAAAATTGTCTCGTAACATAAGCATTGTTTCTCAGGGTTGCAAAAATGTTACGTTAGTCACGATGCCTTTTTTGGTGAAAAAACACCTGCCAGCGTTTATTTTTCTTCAAATTCTTGGTAGAAATGAAAAATAGTCACCTTGTACATTTTAAATCTGCATATTAAACCAAAACACATTTATTTTTACTCCCGGTGTAAATAAAAAGAATTTGAAAATCAGCTGCGAATGTTACGTTAGTCACTATGGAATGACCCTAAATATATGATTGCTTTGTTTCAAAAGCAATGAGTGAACCAAACCAATTCTTTAAAATAAGGATACTACTTGATACTAGGTATATTCTAGTATACATATTTTGGTGACTCACTCATAGCTTTAAGGGCAAAGGTCAGTTGAAAATGCAGTTTTTTTAACGTTTTTTTGCCTTGCTTGGGCCCAGTGGTCAAGGTTGCAGAAAATTTTATTACAGTGGAAGCATGAAATTTTGGGAGTTTAAAGTTGGGCAGTTTATTCATTCTAGTATTTATATGAGTTTGAGCTCGTAAGATTTTGAGTAGCACGCTGTTAAACTCTTGAAAAAACACTTTTTTTATACTGAAATCATCATTTTTGAGACTGTTTAATTAAGTAAGATGATTAGATCTCATGGTTTTCTGACATGAGTCTAAAACTATACCACATAGAACATAATTACAGCTCTTGCTCAAAGTTATTGACTCAGGTGTTATAGAGTAATTGACCTAAAAGTTTGATTCTTGTTGTTTCAAATTATCAACTGTGGGACCACATAGTTTAAAATATTGATTAGTTGCCATGGGTTTCTAACCTGGGCCTTAAACTACACCACTCGGACTATAATTACAGCTGTGTCCCAAAGTTGCTGACCCATCGCGATCACAGTTATTGACATCTAAACTTGGTCATTTTTTAAAAAATCATAGACTTTAAAACCGTTTAACTACTAAAGCCAAGATAAATGAAAGCTATATTATATTTTTCTTAGTACTATACTGTGGTGAGTAGTTAATCATATACTTATTTCCGAGGGTTTCGCGGCTTTGCAGATATCCAGGTCCAAACAAGGCAAAAACAGTTTAAAAAATTGCATTTTCAATTGACCTTTGCCTTCAAAGCCATGAGTGAATCACCAAAATATTTATTCTAGAATGTACCTAATATCAAGTAGTATTCTTATTTAAAAGAATTGGCTTGGTTCACTCATTGCTTTTGAAGCAAAGCAATCATATATTTAGCCCTTTTTTTTCATGACCTTAAACTTTGACCCCTACTCAAGGACAAACAAATCAGTTTTTTTTTTTTAACTTCACTTTTTCTTAATCATTGTACCACTAACACATCCTGACATTTTTACGAAAATTGAAGACATCAACTAGGGTCAGGTGGGGTCGAATAGGTAGTTTATTAATCTTTGAGTTACAGAAAAAAAAATACACCTTTTTCAAAAATAAAAATACTCATCTTAAATTACAATAGTTTGACTTTATTTTGGTTCAAGAAAAAACTGAATGGAAACAGTCTGTTTAGTGGCAGCCTTATTAAAAGTTACATAGTATAAATCAAAACTGATATCTTTGAAACTTTGTTTTCAGGATTTTGTTTGAATTTAGATAGCATTCTACTACTGTTATTCTCATTTAAAGAAGTCTCCTTTGTCAACTGAAAAAATCAGAAAAGAAAAATTCCATACATTTTAAGAAATGTGTTTAAAAAATTTAAGTGGGGTTGAATGGGTATACTATTAGGCTTAATGACATTGGTTGTGGAATTAACATTTTTTTCTCATTAAAAGTTTTTCTCTGAAGTAAATCGTTCATTCTATCAAAAGTTTTATATTCTGAAACCCTTATGTTATGGAGTTGCTTATGGTTGCACTAAATCTGGTTGGATGGAAGACACAATCTTTGAAGAATGGTTCAAACTTTTCTCAAAGCATTTGAAAAGACATTGCAAGCCATCTGACATATGAAACTGTAAAGCATGCTATCGATAAAGAAATTATCATTTGCCTACTGCCCAATAAGAGTCATGCCCAGCAACCACTAGACAAAGCCGCAGCTTACTGAATAAATTGAAAACCAGTGAGATCAAACCCATTCTACTAAGCATATGCACAATATCTACAGGAGATTGTTTGGTAGTTGAAAACATTGCTAGGAAATTTAAAAAGTATTTTATTGCTCACATTCTAGAATCTTTAAATACTTGTGCTTAGACGTGAAATACACTGCCAGCTCAGTCATTTCCAGCCGAGGACTGCAGTTTCATGCTTATTAGCACTCATCAGCCCGGCATAGGAAAGTGACTGAGCTGGAGATGGAAAACCTCTTAAGGAAGCCAAGAGTGCGAAACAAACTGGTAGCTAATATAGAATTAGCAGACCAGACAAGGTCTGTATAATATAGTATGTATTATGTATCTTTATATAAGTCAGAAAAGTAAGTTATACAGTTATAAAAAAAATGTTTTTACTGTAGTGCAGTGATTCAGTTCACAATAAAACAAATTTCCAAAAAGTTTTCACTATAAATTTATGCATGTGATGGGGTACTCCACTAAAAATTGCTCATATATATAGAATATATCATCTTTTTTGTAAAAACTTTCAAAGGGCAATATGTCATTTTTTGAAAGGTAAAAAGATGCACGAGATCTTGCTGGGTAAAAATTTTAATATGAGTTATTTAATTTTTTAACAAAAGTTTCTTTTAAATCTTTAGATTGCTTTAGTTTTGTTATTGCTGAAGATGTAATAGCAGAAGAACCTTATCCACCATTTCCTGCTTCAGTTAAAGATGGCTATGCTGTGTTAGGTAAATTATTTTGTATGAATTGTAGCTTTCTTTCAACTGTGATATAAAGATAACAGTTACTGATTAATATAACTGTGTGATATCTTAAACTATTTGTTTAGTCAATTTACTTTGAGTATTTCAAAGGTTAACCGAAAGTGCTACTTTCTTTTATGCACTTCACACAATTTTTTAATTACTCTTTTTATCCTTCAACATTTCTTCTTAGAAACTAATTGAAATTAAACAGCAAATGTTGAAGATAAAACAATTCCTTCTTTTATCAGCGGTCCTGTTGTTCTCTGAAAGTTTGGGCACAATTTAGTCCCAGGGCTCCCAAATGGTCCGTTTTTCCCTCCAAAGTCTTTTTTAGGGTCAAATCCACTTTAGATCGCTTTTTAACATTTTGGTCCGATTAGTTCACTTTTATACTGATTTTACTTAAAAAACCAGATTTGTAAAAGTTTTCATTACGTTAAAAGATACTGTGTGCTGAAGTTTATTACGCGGCCACAGTGCCCTTTTTCTATTGAATCTGACTTTCCTGCATTGTTTCGCTTCAGATTGATGTCATTACTCCTTCAACCTTTGGAATCTAGCAAATGGAGAGGTTAGGAGGAGGAGTTATGGCAATGCAGTAGTTAGAGGGGAGGGTGTCACCCCTCCCCTCCGACTACTGCATTGCCTATACGATAACCAAGTTTTTCATCAGGAGAACATGTGGTATTTTTTGCTTTCCTCTTACCTTACTATTATTCTCTTTAAAGAAAAGTATGTATCAAAGCATCTACTTGATATTTCAGATTAAGCAATAGACTCTTTCAATATGATGCTTAAAACATTAATAGAAAATTCAAAGATATCTAGTTTCATTAGTATTCTTGTAAGTTTATATCTTCCAATACTGCGGAGTTTACCGAATTGCTACCAAACAGTGACAGGAAAACTGGTGTAAGAACCCTGAAAAAATGTCATATTGACTCGCTGAAAATTATTGTTCTGTCTTAGGGATTGTAGAATACTGAAAATAATAACTTGTGTTGTATATTTTTCCTCTTAAACTCAATATGATATTGGATACTTATTGTAAATAGTAATTAACTGTCCTGTTAGAATCTGGTTCAAATCTCCAGGAAACTAGTTTGCTTTCTCTTATGTTATTCAGTATCTCTCTACTGTACTATCTGCATTAGAGATGTACCGAGTACTCGGTACTCGGCCAAGTTTTGATCAGATACTCGGCCAATACCGAGTAGTTGCAAAAAATTGAATATTGTCCAAGAAAGATATTAAAATTTATAAAAAAAGCGCAAGCATATATAATATTCTGCAAATTTAAATTTTGAGAATAATGAAGTTTGTAATGCTTCAATGGAATAAATCTTTATTTTAATGTCTCCAAAGTTAATAAAACATTTTTATTAAAAATTGTGCAAAAAAGGTAAGTATAGAAAATATGGAATTTTATATTAAAAATGGATTTTTGCTACAAACAAAAATTAGTTATAAGAAATATAAAAATACCTTTGCTTAAAAAACAAAAGGAAATAAAACAACGCTAAAAGCACAGTGCAGGAACACGGCAGACACGTGTTTCGGCATTACAAGGAATTCCTTTCTCAATGCACAAAATGTGAGCTCGTGGATTTAAAGGCATTCAACAAAAGTCGGATTTTTTTGTCGAATGTCTTTACATTCTTTAGCTGACATTTCATGCACTGAAAAAGACGTTCCTTGTAACACAGAAACACGTTTCTGCAGTGTTCCTGCATTCGTTTTATTTGCTTTTAAAAATTATCTATGTTTGGTGGACTAAAACTATAATAGATTGGTGTAATTTGTTTAAATTCCAACTTGATTAATCATACCTTTTATTTATTTATTTTTAATTTAAAAAATAATTTTTTTGTAAAACTTTTGACATAAAACAATTTTTTTTAAATAATGCATAGTTAAATTTCAGCAGAAATTTAGTTTTAAAAACTATTACATGGACAAGGAGGTCTATACTACTATTCCAATAAGTTCAAAATTCATCACATGTGTTTCGGTGGTTCTTCTTAAAATATAATTGGTACTCCATAACTCAGCACAGTAGTGAAAGGCCGAGAATTCGGTACTCAGCTACTCAGCTAAAGTTCTGCTCAGTACGTCTCTACTATGCATAAAGAACTGATAGTACCATTTAATCTTTCACCAAAATCAATAATAAATAAACGTAACAAACTTAGAACTGAATCCACATACGGCCAAGCTCTAGCTTTGTTATTCAAACAGTTAGTTCTGATATGTTCAGTTGAAATGACTATTATAGATTGTGCAAATATATGATAAAAAAAATCTGTTTTGTTTTATCCTCATATTAATATTTACTCTTTTATGATTTTTTTTTCCTTTGCTTATTCATTTTGTTTTATCCATTGTCTTCTTTAAAGCATCTGATAATTCAAGGTTTCGAAATGTTCTCGCTGGAGTTACAACAGGTATCGAGGTTAGTATAATATTATATTTGTTACTCATTAAAGCTACATAAAAAAATATAAATTTAGATTTTCATTTTTTTTTCTTTAAAAGATGTTTTTCATCTTTAAAAAAAAAATAAAATTAATTAAATTAAAGAGTCAGCTTAACTTTAGAAAGAAAAATTCAATTTTTAAATGTAGATGCAGTTAATTTCTTGTAACGACATTTAAGTGTCTACTAGAGTATTTACAATTGCAAAATAGTATTCTTACAGTTCATGTGGAAATAAAGGGACCAGAATTTCTTGATGTAGCAAAGTTGTCACTATAGCCTAGTTCTAGTGCATATATATTTTTTCGTAATGAATATGAGTGTCGAACTCTTAGCTTGTATATAACTCAATTGATTATGATAATACAGGTTGATGTAGAGCTCCCTGACACATTTTGATTTGATAATATATTATGAAATATAAGAATAGAAAAAGACTTGAAGATATAAATGGAGCTTATTTATAAAAGAACTTATGCCACTATGCTTCTGTTTTTTTATGCTGCTTTTCAATTTTACATGTTAGGCAGAATTCACACTATTTATGTATGTAAATAGGCTGTGAAGACTACAAGGTTGCTGCTGTTTTGTTAGAGATTAAGCCCTATGTTTAAATAAATTGAAAAATGTATTTAATATCCTTTTTGAGCAATCGCATTGCTTATTGTTCTCATTTGACTGTTTTGAATTCCTGTGATTTTATTTTCCCCCCGCCTCCCTCTGCAGCACCACCGTCGACCGGCCGCCTCACGATGCTGCTCCTCCAGTGAAAACCGTCTCCAGGTTGCATCCATATCCTACGTACACATACCTACAACACACATACACACACACCTACACATACAAACACTCATGCCTGCACACAGACACACACACACACACACACACCTGTGATTGCGAAAAACATAATTTGAATTCCAAATGTCAAAATTCAAATTAATTTTTAATTTTTTTTGAAAAATGAAATGTATATGAGAAAAATAATATTTGTTGAATTCAGTGCACTGCAATAAGTCCTTCAAAGCATTAAAATTTTCCCTTTAAGCATTAATAGTAGAGATGTGGCGATTTTTCGTAGACTTATTTGATATGACTATTAGGGCTCGACCGATGGCATTTTTTGGCCGATGGGCCGATGCCGATTGTTGGCCGATTGTTTCCCTCAAATGGCCGATTGCCGATGGCCGATGCCGTTGGCCGATGGCAAAAAAAAAAAAGTTAAAAAAAAATAATTTGAATTCTGATATTTTAAATTATGTTTTTCGCAATCACCAGTTGCGACAGGACCCTACTCATTGGAGTTATTGTTTCTAGAAACTGCTCCTGTCCCCCAAACCTGCCATTCTCCTGGGCGGTTACGTGTGTATAGTTGTGTGTGTAGGCGCGCATGCATGTAAAGGCTTATGTGTGCGTTGACCTGTGCATGCACGTAGGCGTGTGTGTTTCTCTGCGTGTGTAACTTCTTGTGCATGTGTAGACTTGTGTGTGCCTAGACTTGTGTATGCACATAAGCGTGTGTGTGTGTGTGTGTGTGTGTGTATGAGCGTGTGTAGGACATGGACGCCACCGACCAGGAGAAGCGGATTTCGGGGGACATTGCTCAGGATCGGAGGAGTCGGGCCTGCGGAGGACGGTGGGCGGGAGTGCTGCAGAGTCGGGGGGAGGGAATAAAATCAGCGTAACGTCAAGGACAGTCAAATGAGAACAATAAGCAATCGTGATTGCTCAAAAAAAAATCTAACAGAAATAAATTTATAAGTTTGTCAGGGATTTAAAGGATCATTGTGTCAGGCTAGGACTAGGTCGGCACGACATACGTGACCTAGAAGGTGCGTACGTGACAGGGCGAAGGGGCTACGAGACCCAAAAACTGCATACGTGCATCCCCTAGCCCTCCATGTTGACCGAAGGTCAGGCACCCCCTATAAATAGAACCCACCGGAGAGAAGGGGGAGAAGACCGAAGAGAGAACGACACAGTTGCGGTCGCGGAGGCTGCCGGTTTTTCTACGGGACCAAGCGAGGTTCGAACTGAACTTTAGGAGCGGGAGAGTTGGGCCCGTGATCCTGAAAAAGAACTGTTGAGACGGGAGAGATTGTGCCCGTCATAAAGGTGGACTGTTACGAACGGGAGAGTAGTGCCCGGTCCCCAAGGTGGATTTACAAAAACCGTGAAAGACTGAGCACCGTATGTGGTATCAACGTGTACATATGTGAATAGTTGTTGTGTACATAGATATACCTAAATAAATCGATATTTAACCCAGAATCTGTGTGCCGTGGAACCTAACTCATTGATTCAATTCACTTTACTTCCTTCCTACGAATAATGAATTGTAATCACAAAAAAAAATCAGATTTCGACCTAAATTTCTATTTTATGAGTACATTCATATGTACCTAAAAAAATATAATCCTGAATTGTTCACATTACCGAAGTAGATCTATCTGCAAAATGGTCATCTTAAACGACTATGTACTTCTGCCAACGTTCGTATAACTTTTAGAAGGACTCCTGGAAGAAATTTACGCAACCTCCTGTAAGGCCTCTAGCGCTGCTGCTTTAATTTCATCGTGGGGAAGAAGGCGACTTTCATGTTGAGGATGCACGGTTCGATTGGTCAATACTCTGATATGACAAACAAATAACATAACGTTTCGTCAAACTTAGCTCTGTGTGACTTTTACCTGTTCCCAGCAAAAAAAAAAAAAAAATCAATGACGCCGCTTTCTTCTGCATCACAGAACTTAGCAAAAATGGCTTCCAGGAGTGTTTCCAAAAGTTATATGAACACTGACAGAAGAAGTACATAGTCCCTCAAGGTGACCTTTTGAAGGTGGATGTGCTTCGGTAATGTGAACTATTCTGGGTAAGATATTATACAGCTTGTCCCCCGAACTTTTGGATCGTAATACGTACAATCTGTATAGGGTGTAGTTATGCTTCTCCTTTTTTGACTGCTGTACGATGGAAAACAAAGAACAAGAGAGAAAAAAAAAAGAAGAAAAACAAAGACTGTTTGATAACCAATTGATTTGTTTTTGTTTTTTTTTTTAAATTGAACATACATATTGAACACTAAGATTTCATTAATATTGTAATAATGTATGGATTTAAGTACATTAAACATTGTTAAGAAACATTAAATTATGTTGGTTAATCATTCAAAAAAAATTAAGAATAAAACTATGAAACCTTCAACAAATTACACAATTAAAGTGGAAAGATTGCACGTAGACTTTTTTTAGTCATCAAATTAAACAAAAAAGGTAACAGATAAATTACAATGTTAAATCATAATAGGAATATTTTTATACTTATTTAAAATTTATGAATAGAAAAGTTTGCATTTTTTATAAAAGCAAAACAGTGACATAAATTATGCGGAAAAAAGAAATAGTCATGAAAAGAGCGAGGCTCTTAAAACGCAGCTACAATAAACAAACTCAATATTTACACCAAGTTAATAACTGAATACATATACTACTTGATCTGATGTTTGCACACGTAATATTGAACAAATTGATTGTTTAATCTTTCATGAAGCACTACAAACAAGTTCAAATTAAACTTTTCAAAGTAACAATAATTTTCTGAAATTTAAAAAATTGCATAATAGAAAATCCTTGAAACTTTTCTATAACATATTATTAAAAATATGATGAAAACGAAAATAACTCATTCATTGATTTTATATAAATACATAAAAATAGTTACTTACAACAGAAAAAAAATCGATCGCTATTATTGATGCAAAGAAGATGGCGCATTACGAAATATAGGTAAAACAAGTATAAGAAATACGCAAAATGACATTTCTCGACCAAAATAAATAATCGCTAATTATTTAAGAAATACTTGAAACGATGAGGGTGGGTTAGGAGAGTCACCCTCTGATTTTGGAGTAACTCACAACATTAAACTTCGGTCACAAGTTCGGCCTCATTTTTTTTAGTACAGAAACGCTACCACCAACGCTTCGAGAGATTCTGAATCTATTTCAGCACTATCGAAGAAAAAATTCAAAACTCCCTTTGACTTCCGAATTACGTCACCATTCAAAGCGTCTTTAATCAATTTCTTACATTAATGCTCTAAATTCTTCCTAAACAATAGATAAGGCTTGAAAAAAATATCTCTAATTTTATGAATAGTGTTAGTTTTAAGCAACTAAGAAGTACAACTAGAGTTTAATTTCAGAAATTGAGGGAGCGGGATGAGGGGCACCCAAGCGTTCTCGGAAATACAAAAAATAGTCGTAAAAAATAGAGTTCAAAACAATCATAAACATTGAGCTGAAAAACCCTTTTAAAACTTGCACCCGAGTTTGTTTTGACGTGCAGTGGCGAATTTTAAACATAGCAAATGTTGCAATTGCGCGAGAAGCCCCATAACCATAGGAGCACCGTAAGAGTTACAAAAACGCTTATGATAAATGTTTCACAACTTCTGTGATAGAGAAATAGGGCCTCAAAATGCATTTCGACGGGCCCCAAACTTTTAATTCAGCCGAAGCGATACAGAAAAGAATGCATTACTGTGATTCATATTACAAATATCGAAAAATTAAAAATTACCGTCGGTTCAACGGGAATCTAACAAAATGAAACAGAACCGGTTTCACCATCTCAAATTTTTTTCCATGATCTCCAATTCGGCAATATATCACCAAATGATCGTCAGTCTGAGCACTGCCGTCTCGAGTCAAGGCCGCACGGCTGGTCTGTGACATCATCACCAAGGGGCGAACGTTAGTAAACTCGCAAGAAGTATTGAGCGCTAGATGTAATTTTTCTACATAACTTCACTGTTTTGTTTTCTTTCTTAAATTATATAAAACTATTCTTAAATTAATTTTGGAAATATTTCAATGTTAAATGTTTTCAAAAAAAAAAAATCTGTTGTGGTAGAAGTAAAAATAATTCAAACATTTTGATGCTTATTAGTTGTACAAGTATTTCCCTTTAACTCTTTAAATGTTATAAAATATTTTAAATGATACAACACCAAACTTTTGTTTTCACAGGGGTCTGTCCAGGATTTTTCACAGGGTCCGTTTTTTGTGAAAAATCAAATAATTTTGTGAAAAAAGAATTAATTTTGTGAAAAATCAAAACATTTCGCAAAAAAAAAAAAATGTTAAAACGAAATTTCTGAATTTAGAGATGGCACAAACTGCATCAATTAAACTTAAAGTTGAGTGTTTTCCTCTTCTATGGCGAGAAAATCATTCTGGATTTTTTTTTCTGATATTTGGCGGGGGGGGGGGGGGGCATCGCTCTTTCAAGTATCAATATTTATCTACCATTCTGCATTATGTTAAATTTTATACTAGATATATTTCTGTACAATATTTAAAATAATTGTAACAAAAATATAAATAAACAAAACAAAATTCAGAATAGGGTTCAGCATTCAACTTTTTGACCCAAGACACTCTTAAAAAGCACAGAATTTTGTTTAAAACTTATAAATTCCGTGATTTTAACAAAAATAAAAAGATATTTCAATTGTTTACCTCTTAACAAAGCGTAATAATCATCAAAAATTCGAAAAATCGGATTCCCATAGCGGATGCAAAGAGATCGCAATTCTCAAAGTGAAGGCATCAAAAGTATAAAAACGGCTTGTAAAAGAAATATTTTTGATAAAATTATTTTAAAATTGCATTTTAAGAGTCCTATGATAACATATCATTAATATCTGTGGACACAGTTGACTCCCCCCCCCCCAAAAAAAATAATAATAAAATAAAATAAACCATCTATTCAGCATTTTAATTTTTGACTCATAACAGAAAATGGAATTTTGCTTTAAAAACTTGAAATGAGAGTTCTAACAGAGATAAAGAGACTTTTCATTTATTTGAATCCTAATAAAGCGAAGTTAGCTTGAAAAAAGAACAAAATATGATTCTCATATCGGATGTTAAAAGATTGCATTTTTCAAAATGTAGACATCTAAAGAAAAAAAAAACGGTAATTAAAAGAGTTTATTTAAAGTTAATCATCCTTGTTAGCATCGAAAAATCAAAATCCATATAATTTTCTCCCAAAATAACAATTAAACATCGCACCGCACCGTAAAAACGCAAATATTGACAAGCCGACAAAATGATGAGAATATTTTCTAATCAAGTCATTGTAAAGGTTCAACGCCAGACGCTAAGTGGTGATAGTTTTGAAGTTGGTAACCCTATCTGAAGCGATCATATTTTTTCCTCACCCTTACTATCCCTTTGCAGTTCTAAGTTCATTTCGCAGATATATATTATTATTGTTTATTAAATCATGAGCGGAGAAAAGTTCTTACCAATGCCTTTTCAGAAAAGTTTACAACAACACCGCTGCTAATTAGCTGTGATAAAACAAACAACCATTATATTTATTTGGCAGTAGCAATTATTTATCGCTTGCAGGAGCATCGCAAGAGTGCCGATCTTTTCTTTTCTTTTTTTTTTTCAAAATTAGCCGATTTTGTATAAGCTGATCCCTCTAATTTAACTTAAAAAAAGGTTCCAAAAATGATCGGTTTATACACAGAAATATGCATTATTTTGCTTTTAAATTTGCTCTTTCAATAAACAATTTGTGACAGATCCGATCTTGTTTATCAGAATTTTGTGAAGGGTCCGTTTTGTTTGATCGGGATTTTGTGAAAGGTCCGTTTTGTTTGATAGGGATTTTGTGAAAGGTCCGTTTTGGTTGATCGGATTTTTGTGAAGGGTCCGTTAACGGACCCAAATATCCTCTGGCCAGACCCCTGTTTCATGAATCTTTCTTAATAATTAGAAGACAGTGGAATGAAAGATTCAAAGCTTCTTGATTTAAAGTGCAAAATCATTCTTATTTTTCTTCGTGTGAATATGCTAGATAATTTTTGTAGGTTAAAATAAAAACAAAAATTCAAGACTACATTTTTATTTCGTACAAAACATCAGTAATACATAACCATTTGTGAAAAAAAAAAAGAATTATTTGACACATTGTTTTTAAAAATTTTTACATAGCTCACAATAGAATTCAGCATGAGTAGAACCAAAACATTAGTATATCTTTTCAGACAAAGTCAATAGTTCATATTAACACAATTTTTATTTCGTATTTAAATTAGAATTTACTAAAAAAATTCACTACACTCTTTTGGTTCTCATACATCACACATCGGTTTCACAATTTTAAAAATCACTGTTGAAAATTGCATCTTATTTTGAAATATTACAGGAAAAAAAATATGTTTTTGAGATTTAGTAATAGTCTGTCCTTTAATTGCATAAGGTGCTTGTTTTAAGCGAAATAACTGCAATATGAAGAGACAGATGTTAATGCTAGAGAAAACCACCGAAATAATATTTTTTGTAATGCATGAAGTAGTACAGGTCTTAGTCAAGTCGATTATAATTAAACAGTTAACCACTTGTACCTTTAAATAATTTCCTCGACGGAGTGGAACACTGCCTTTGCTAGACATATCCTAATTGAGAAAAACAACCACTACAATTAGAGAAGTTATGTCATAAAGAAATCAATACTATTTTAAATTTAAAGGGAAAAAAAGAAATTTATTTGTATAAGCATGCAATATATTTTAAGGGACAGTAAAGTGTAGAATTTCCTCTCAAAAATATGCAATACCTAAAGGGTATTGCATATTTTTGCTAAGGTGATGAAATCTCAAACTAATTTAAACTGGATTAAAGTTAAATAAAAATCGAAGTACAAGAATGAAAGGAAATTTCGTGGTAAGAAATATTTTTCACGCTGTAAAGCAAAACATTTGCAAAGTCATACAAACTATTTTTACACGATGCAAAGATAATGATACAATATATTCCTGAAATTTTACTAGCAGTAACTAAACAAAATTTATTCTCAAAGAAGAAAGAAGTATAGTACTTTAAAAACATAGCGTTGCTATCGTTTAAATACATAGAGACGTTACGATTCGCGTTAGGGTTAGCTGTTACGGCATTTGACTCGGGAAAACATGCCTATAAATCAAATTCAGAACAAATTCCCTTCACATTTCTTTTACTATCTTTTAAATTTGCAATAAGAATACAGAAAGATATGTTGATTCTTACCTATTGAGTTCCTTTACTATCACAGCATCGAGTTGGTTCACACTGCCGGTCAAACGGAACAACGTGCACTGGAAGATATTTGCTTTGCGTCGTGAACCGCGAATGGAAAAAACTCGCCCCCTCCTGATGACGTAGTAGCCCCTTCCGCTTTCAGAAGCGTGGCCTTGAGTCGAGACGGTGGTGGTCTGAGACGCTATATTAGTTTTCCATTGAAATAAATAATAAATAGCCACAAAAGATGAGTAAATAGGCTTTTTAGAACACCCGATCGAAAACAAAAAAGGGAAGTGCACAACTGGAACGTACGCACACCCCACATGCAAAATTTTAGCCTTCTACAGCTTACCATTTTTGGGTTATGACTTATGAGAGATACACACGTACATCCAGCCGCAAAAAACAACACAATAATTAACTTGTTTGGTACCTGAATGCAGTATTAAAAACTCTTTCAGGTGTGACTAAATAAGAAATTCATATTGAAATTTAAGTAAACAACTTTATATGAAAACAATAACTCCCTTTACTTTGTATTAAAAAGTAAAACAACAAAGGTCCTTTTTTTTTTCAAAAACATCGGCCAATTCCATCGGCTTTTCGATGTATTTTAAGGCCGATGGGCCGATGTTTCCTGCAAGTTAGCATGGGCGGCCGATGCCGATGGCAAAATTGTTGAACCATCGGCGCCGATGCATCGGTCAAGTCCTAATGGCTATATGACATCCTGCAGCTAAAAAGTGCAGAAATTGTACAAAAATTTCCATCCTGAAGCAACAGTTAAAAGTTGCTTTTAAAAATTTGCATGAAAAGTATTGTTGAATTATATCTCTCCCCCTCCCCCCTTTTAAATAATAGAAGTTCGATACTTAATATAATAATGAAATATGCATGTCCTTAGATGCTACTGTTTTGTTTTATTAATTTTCAATTGAAGTTCATCACTGTCATAAGAATCAATACAGTAACCCCTCGTTATATAGGGCTTGTCGGGGGGCAACATAAAAGCGTGATATATACGAAAACGCAATATAACCGAGGTCATGAAAAGTAACGATTTAATTAACGTAAAAACTAATTGCATTTGCTTTTGCAAAATATTAGTTTTTTTACCATATTAGGACGATTTTCTTATTAAAATCAAGAAGCATTAGTCTACCAATTTTTTGTTAAAAATATATAAAAAATATTGTTATTGTTGTATGGTGGAACATGAATCAAAGTAGCAGCTTAAAGAGTTATGAACTAAGCGTACGCAAAATATGACTGTTGAGTTTTATGATTAAATAAAGAAAAAAATATTTATTCAGGGAAAAATTTATAAAAAAATTCTGTGATGTCAAATGGAAAGCAACAATTTATAAATATATTTATAATTTTCTTAGAGACAAAGGAAAAGCATGATATATCCGCAATGTAACGAGGGGTTACTTACTGTATTTAAAATTTAGCTATTTGTTCCTGGTAAGTTGGAACTGCCATAATGTTTAAATATTTGCTGAAAATACTACATATTGGCGAAGCTTTTACTGTAAACAAAATTTACTTCCTTTTGCAGCCAGAATCAATAGTAGTGTCTGGTTCTTGTATTCGAGTGAGTACTGGCTCTATGATTCCTAATGGTGCTGATGCAGTTATTCAGGTTGAGGATACAGCTGTTGCTGAAAAGGATGATGAAGTAAAGATATCAATCTTATTCATATATCATTTCAGATTTTAGTTTAAACCAAAGCATTTTGCTTTTAATGGTGGAAAATTACTTAATTGATAATCTTATTTCCTATTGTTGTCAATCAATGTGAAAAAATTTCCTTTATCTCACATTGGATTAATATCTTAAATTTTGTATGTACTGTGTCTGAATCTGTAAATACTTCATGTTATATTTTTTAGTCTCGAGAATCTCACATATTTCTCACATGAAACTTCCTAGTTTTAATGATGTGCCCAGATATACAGTTTAAATTATCTTTGCTTAGTAAGTTATACATTTTTAACTTAAAATTAAATAAAATAATAAATACTAAAAAATACGTTTTTGAAAGTCTAAGTAATAGACACTGAAAGTTGTTCCGAATTACATTGTTTTATTTTGTCTTTTGCACAAAAATGATTCTATTGACAAATAAAAATAAAGAGCAAAACATGCTGAATTAAATCTGTTGTACATGCTATTCTCATTTTTTAAAAATATACAAAGTATTTTGTCTTCATATATTATTATTGATTTTATAATACATATTTGTAATTTGTTGCAAGTAAAGTGCCTTAAAAGTTATAACCTAGAAGCAGTTTCTAAAGTTGACATCTTGACAACAACAAACAAAGCATCTTCAATTTTCTAAAATAATTCAAAAGGAGTTTTTGTTTCTTCTTTAGAAGAAAGTGCATTATTTTCTTTAAAAATATCCGCTTCAAGAACTGTTTTTAGGATATCAGCTTTACGGCACTTTACCATACTTGTTTTTAAATATCATACACATTTCTATCATTGAACTAGTAGATAAAATATTAATTTTAAAAACAAAATATGGGTTTTAAAAACTAAATGTAAGCTGACTTGAGAATCAATAATTATGTTTTGCACTGTATTAATATCAGTAAAAAATACAGTGGATGCCAATTAATTGGAATCAACCACTGTAAGGAATCAAATCATCAAAAACAGAACGAAATCTATTAAATTAGCTACTTTATTGAATCATCCACTTTATGGAATCAGAACTGTTTAGAACAAGCGTGATTTATATAAGCAGCGACTATTGAAACATCAATAAGAATAAAAGTTCAAAGCATAGCACAGCAGCCTTTGTATGAGAAAAATAATGCAGAAGTGTTCTTTAGGTCATTAATGCCTAGAACCACTGAGGCTTTACTGTAGGGGTTTCTTTTACACTTTTCTATATTTAAGAAATGAATACTCAGGAGATCCTTTTGAAAATCGACTTAAAAAGCAAGCTCTATTTTTTAAATGCCAATGTGGAACCGTTGAAACAGTGCATACAAATATTGGTTTCAATATCTATTTCTATACTGAATTATTTGTATACTGAATTTATTTTTATGGTTTTAGGGTAATGAAGTAAAAATTGAAATACTGAAGCAACCCACAAAGCATCAAGATATTAGGTATGATTTGTCCAAAGAAATTTTTAAAAAATTCTCAAATTTTAAAATAATTTTAACTAACTAAATCTTATTCTGTACACTTAGTTATGCATATGTTTTTTTTTTCACAAATGCATATATATAATTTTATTTCTGCTAGAATCATTATATTTTGGTATTAATGATTCCAGCTGATTATGCTTTGTTTTGTCTTTTAAAGTTATATTGCTGTGATAAGCACAGATGTGGTATCTGCAGTAGAGCTCAAAATGAGACGTTGATGATTAAAGTTTTACAACTTGTTTCTTTGATTTGTGACTTAATTAAATATTCAACTCGCAGTAGTCATTTTGCAAATAACTAATCTAACCTACGTAAGAGCCTCTTTTTTTTTTTTTTTTTTTTTTTTTGTAAAAGTTTTTATTTAAAATTAATAAATTTAGTTATGAAAAGTTTTCTCTTCAAAACCCAGGCCGAGGAGTCAGTCACCTTTCTCACCTTTAGTCACCTTTTGAAAATTTGGTTACTTTTAGTCACCTTTTGCAACTTTTGTCACCTTTCTCACCTTTCTTGAAGTGCATCTTAGGATTTTTTTTTTAAATAATTAAATCTTTGAAAAGTATTTGAATGATAGCTTTAACAGTGAAATTAATTAAAAAATAGCCTTAAATATGCCCCCCCCCCCCCCACCTTGTTGTTTAAGAAAAATAGCTATGCTACCGGGAAATCAGGGAATATTTTTTATCGCTTGCAATTGCACCCTAAGAGCAGAACCAGTCTTTCTATCCCTTCCACAGATGGACTTGCTCCCTATTTTCGGGAATGCATGTTAAAGGAAGCATGTTTATTCTATTATGCTTTGAGCTTTGATGAAACTACCAATGTCAAAGACAAAAAAGAACTGCAACGAACAATAAAATATTGGTCTGAAAGCCAATGTTGCATCATAACAAGGCATCTCAAAACTTTCTTCTTGGGCAAGGCAGTTGGTGAAATTTCAATTGAGAAGCTATGTGAAGCACTTACCGAGAGTAATTATCCATGAATAAATGTCTCATGCTTTCCTTTGGATGGTCCTTATGTTAATAAAAAGGTTTTTAGGTTGTTTGACACTATTATCCTTCAGACACAAGAAAAAAGCCTAATAAATATTGGTACTTGCAGTATTCATACAATGCATAATGCATATGTCAAAGCATTGCAATATTTAGGTGAAGAAGCATCTGAACTTCTTCTTAGTACTTATAACTATTTTGATGGTTGGCCTTCCCGTTAGGAGGACTTCAAAGAAGTGCAAGCTCAACTAAATACCCCTCATTGCAAGTTCCTGAAACACAAAACTACCCATTGGCTTACCCTTGGACCTGCAGCAAACAGACTACTGGAACAGTGGGATGCTCTTCAGAATTATTTTTTTAAACATGTGCCTTTAAAAAAGAATTCAGCTATGCAATGCAGGTCATATAAAGCTGTTGCAAATGTTTTAAAAAGATCTTCTATAAAAACTGAGCTGCATTTTATCTTTTCATCTGCTGATTTGTTTATGCAGTTCACAAAACGCTTTTAATGCCAAGCACCTATGATACATAAATTGTACCAAGAAAGAGACCATTGTTCAGACTTTTATGGCTCGGGTTATAAAAGCCTCTGTCATAAAGTAAGTTGATTTTTTAAATGTAGACACGGATGAACTGTTTGCAGTTGGTAACAGACTACCTCTTGAAGATCTCGTTGTTAGTGGAGAGGTGACAGATGAACTGTCAAAACTGAAAGAAAATGAAAAGGTTATGTTTTTAAGAGCTGTTAAAAAGCATTGTGTGACTGCATGCAAGTATGTAATAGAAAAAAGTTGCATATCAAACGGATTACTGAAAAGTTTTAAATTTTTGGATCCAAAAGAGAGAAGTAAATCTAGAAGCTGTAAGGATTTGATAAAGGTTGCCAAAATCATGCCTTTAGATGTTCCACTCGATAAGTTGCAAGATGAATGGAAACTTTTGCAGCTGGAAAAAGATGATGAAGCATCCAAAAACAAAACCATTGATATCTACTGGCAGCAGCACATTTCGAAAAACGACTCAACTTCCAATGATCTAATGTTCCTAAGGTGATAAAAGCTTCACTTCAGGGTTTGGTTTTTTACTGTCCAAAACTGGTTTAGGACAGGACAGGTGGTTTTTACCGTCCAAAACTGTCTAAAAGTGTCCAAAACTGCCTTAAACTGTCCAAAACTATGTTAAAGTTAAAGGGGTGTAATCTAATCAATTCGTTTTCACTGCAATATTCATGATGCATAAATAAAGATATTAATGAGGTTTAATTAATCAGTATTTGATAATATTTTTCTTCAAAATGTTCATTTAAAAAACATTTTACTTAAAAAAAATTGCCAATAACTTTTTCACAAAAACTTATTTAATAGTTGGTAGAGTTTCGAAAGGAAATTTACAACACTACCAAGACAACTAATTTCAGTTCCATTCATAACGCAAAGGAATATTATTAAATGTACAATATTTAGGTGCAAGAAAAAAGCTAAATTTTTTAAATGGTTTTTGCAAATAAGTTCTACATGATTTTTTTAAAAAAATCATTTTTTAAATCTTAGATTAAAGAACAAGAAATTGATGATTAAACACTTATATTATAAAACTTGTGCTATTCTTTTTTTAGTTTACGTTTTTAATGTACATTCTGTAACTAAAAAGAATTGTAATTTATTGCATTTAAGTCAATTATTGCACCCCGGTAGCAGAAACTGCGAGATACGAGACGTGCGTCGCAGATTTTTCAGCGGCCTGCAGACAATTTTACAAAAGAACACAAAAAAAAAAGGAAAGAAAAAAATAATAAATAAATAAAAGAAAAAAAAACGAATGAAATACAACTTAGAAAACATCGTTTAGAGATCGTTTATTGACTGGAAAGGCGATGGATGCTTTTAGCTAGAAACATAGTCGCCATATTTGGTCATTCACAAGATCGAATTAGATAAGATGCTTAAGTGCCTAAGTTTTCAAAAACAAAGCAGAATTGGATGTTTTATTAAACTGCAAATTAATGAAAATAACTTACAATGTGCAGCAAATCTTTTTTTTTTTTTAATCTTTTATTTTTTAAGTAATTTTCTTGAGAAATGAAAAGTTTTATATTTGAAATTTCACCTTATCCTCATTGCTTTGGACGCAAAAGCGCTAAACACTTTAACTAAAGTGTAATCTCTTGGAGATTTTTTTTTTAAATTATTTTTTTTGCAACAAATTCTAAAATTTATATCTTAATTTTCGGTGTAGTCTCCATGTTTGGTCATTCCTAAGATGTTGGTAAGCAAGACACTTCAAGTGCCTACGTTTTCATAAACGGAATGAGATGTTTGTTGCAATGCAAACTGGTTGAAAATTGTGTAGAATGTGCCATTTTTTCGGATAATTCTTAATTATTGTCTTGAAAATTGCAAAATTCTATCTTTAGAATATTACCTTATCTTCAATTCTTTAGAGGATTTTATTTTTTAAGGATTTTGAATGTATTTCTACTTTTATGTAAGAAATTCAAAAATATATTTAGAATCATGCATTTTTCGCGTAGACGCCATGTTTGATCATTCGCAAGATGGAAATAGACGAGACTGTTAATTAATTGCCTATGTTTCCAAAAACATAATTTGATATTTACCTCAATGCAAACTATTGAAGATTACATAAAATGTACAATAAACCGTGTTTCTTTTTAAATGATTTTCATAAAAAATTTGAATTATTACCTGCACAATTGTATTTGCTTTAGAAGCTTTCCTAAAAACTAAAACATTCATCTAAAATGTAGTTTCCTGCCAACTTCTAATTTACAAATTTATTTATTTATTTTTTAAAAAAAATTCAAACACCTATTTTTACTTAAATTTTCCACATTTAAAGAAATATGTATTGATTAATTGATTTTCATAATGCGCAGAGTTCTATTTATTTTTGTGAGAGTAGTGAAAACTGTCCCCCCCCCCCCTCCTTTTTTTAAATATATTTGTACTTTAAAACTCGGCGACAGTGGTGGCCACTAAGTTTTTCAGGTCTACAGCCACTGGTGAGATGGTAAATTACTGAGTCTGGACCTTTACTTGTGTATTTTATGAAAACTTAAAATAAAACTGATAATAATGCTGCAGATTATTTTCAACTGCACAAAATAGTGTCGCAGACTGGTTAGAAAATTTCTGCTACTGGGTATTGCACTATATTTTGAACATTTTCTTTTGCACACATGCATAAATGTCAAAAAAATTTAGTTTATGCAAAAAAAAAAAAAAAAACTCCTGCATACAAATTGAATTTTTTAATGAAGAATTTAATAATTTCTACTTAACTAGATTAAAATCAGCTGCATAAATAAATTACATATATATTTATACCTGAATGTTCGCATTGAATAAATATATTAAATAGTCAATAAAATAATTTTGGCACTTTTTGTTCTGTTTTTGATATTTTCTCACAAAATAGTTTTAGACATTTTCGGACACAAGGGTTTTGAACAGTATGGTAGAAACCTTGCCAACCCTGCTTTCATTTGCACACATGCATAAACATAGGGAAATTTTGTTCCTATTATCAAAAATAAATAAACTTATGCATAAAAATTGAAATTTTAATCAAGAATTCAACTCCTATCCAACTAGATTAAAATCAGCTGCATAAGTAAGTTGAATGTTCTCATTGAATAAATGTTCAATATAAAACATTACTTTGATACATTTTATTCTGTTTTTCGATGTTTTCTCACACAATACTATTTTTCTTAAAATATAGTTTTGGACACTTTCGGACAGTTTTGGACACTACGGTTTTGGACAGGACGGTAAAAACCAGGGTTTTTACTGTAGTGTCCAAAACCTTGCCAACCCTGCTTCACTTGCATTATGACATGGTAATGCTGACATTGAAAGACTATTTTCTATTTCAAAGCACCTTTTTGGTGAAAATAAGACAGCAAGGACTGAAAGATTTTTAAACAGCATACTTATAGTTAAAGACGCTGTAAAAAAGAATATCCTCATTTGCTTTCTTTACCAATTGGTCCAGAAATAATTAAATGTGCACAACAAGGACACGTAAATTACGCAACATACATGGATGAATGTGAAAGGAAAAAGGATTTGGAATTGAAACAGAAACAAAAAGAAGGGCAAAAAAGAAAGGATTGTGAAGAAGAAACTAAGAAAATGGAAAAAATTAAAACATATATTGAAAGTGAAACTGTAGAAATCTTTATAAAAGGCATGTAGGGCTATTTTGGTAAAAGTCAGTAAAAAGGGATAATCCTTTTCTGTTTTTTGAGTTCTTAACAAATTGCTTTTGGTCACCTTTTAGTTACTTTTTTTGTCACCTTTTAGTCACCTTTGTTTTCAAATTTGTCACCTTTCTCACTTTTTTCAAAGGCCATCAGCAGTCCTCGGCCTGAAAACCTTTTCATATACTAGGTTAATTTCACCGTAAGTGACTATTACTTGTCATTTTTTGGGGTATGCACAGATCTGAAAAAAATAGCTTAATAAAATACGCTTAATGTATGATTAAATAATACTGAAAACATCTGCTTTATTTGGATTTTGCTGTTGCTTTATTTTGTTACTAGTGGTACCCGCACGGCTTTGCCCGTAGTAAAAAATTAAAAGGTCATTTGATTCTCCTGTATATTTACAAATAATGGATGATGAATTTATCGCCGATTGGCTCTCCCATTCCAAGTCATGATAATTTCTTAATTTACTCCTCCATCTTTTGATAATTTTTCTCCGAAAAATGTTCTTAAAATTGAAATAGAAAATGAACAAAATCGAATTTTCGAAAAATCGCTTCGAGGTGCACACCCCCATGCTACAAACTAACTTTGTGCCAAATTTCATGAAAATTGGCCGAACGGTCTAGGCGCTATGCACGTCACAGAGATCCAGATATCCTCCAGACTATAGTGCCTAGAAAGAGTAGTGTGCCGATCGGCGCTTTTTTCCCCACGATTCTTGAAGACAAATTGTATGAAAACCGCTAGAGGGCAGTGCCATCGAGGTGTACGTTCAATTTCGCGGCGTTTCTCTTTTTTACCTTTATTTCGTGAATATTTCATGAAACAGCATTTAAGACTTTTAATGGAGTCATCAAAGTTGAACATTAGAAGAAATAAAGCTTCATCTTGTTTCGTACCAGGATGCAAAAGTGGATACAAAACATTCAAGGAGAAGGTTACGCTTTTTAAAGCTCCAGGAGATGAAGAAAAACTAAAGTGGAATTCGTTAATTCCCAGGTTAGATAAAGTTTTTGACAAATATTGCTCAATTTGTTCTCTGCATTTTGGAAAACATTTTATTGAAACGCATTTTAAGCATATTATTAATGGCGAGGAAGTTTTGATTCCTCGGGGAAAACCTTTTTTGAAAGATGAGGCAATTCCGACAGTTTTCCCAAATCTGCCAACATACTTTACTAAAAAAGTACCAAAGAAAAGGTCCATCAGGAATTATGCAGTTAAAAAAAATTTTCCCTGTTAGAAAAAAATATAACTTGATCTTTCCGCAGATGAAACTGAAATAACCACGTATAAATCTATTATAAATGAAATTGTTCATATTAATTTGCCTAACGAATATTGGGTTTGTATGAAATTTAAAAATTCATTAATTATGTAAGGATGATTTTGGCAATTTTTGACCCCCCTCCCCCCATGTAAAGGTACGTAAGATTTTTCAAACCCCCCTATCCCCCTATTCTTACATAAGATTCCACTTCGTTTTTCAAAATGATAAAATAACAAATCTTGGAATCGTTATTAAATTCACATTATTAAATTAAACCTTTTATTGTAAAGAAATAGTTACTGAAAAGTTAGAATCTAAACTGAATGTTTTTTCGACTTTTTTTTTTTTTTTAAATGTAATATTAATTACAAATAAAACACGCAATACACAATGCGACTCTTTTATTATATTTTATGCTTTTTTTTTTTTGTAAAACAAATAAAAAAACATTTTATCCTAACACGTTTCTTACCTTCCAGACGCAAATGGAACATAATCTCTGCCAAATCACTTGACCGCGCAATTTCTAATGTGAAATACCGACTGGGAAAATATTACGTAAGAATGAGCTTGACCCCCCCCCCCCAAGTAAGGGTACGTAGAGGCTTTTCCAACCCCCTCCCCCTCGGGACCCTTACGTATTTATTGAATGGCCCCTCATAGTCTACTATTTTCATTGAAGATAACTTAGCATAAGGTAATTTTATATGCTTCAAAAAATAAATGAACACCCATGTAACAATTAGCACTTATTACAGAATTTGTCTTTTGCGCAGAAATAAGTTCAATCCGAAAAACGGGGCTTTTAAACTGTGAAATCAGCATGCAATCGCTGATTTAAAACGAGTCTGATTGAGAAGCATAACGTACTCCTCGAGCGCAGCGCCATTTGGATTTTCCTCAGATCTGACCTCACTTTTTCCCCGTCGATCGGCACACTACTCTTTCTAGGCACTATATCCAGGCACCCAGACAGAGAGACTTTCAGCTTTATTATTAGTAAAGAATACAAACCTAACAGAATCTGCCTAATAAAAGTACCATTTTCAAAATTTCGGGTATTTAAAACTAAACCATGATAATTTTTTGTTCTTTATATTTAAAGAATGTGTTGATGCTATCAATCATAATGTTTTATTTTGTAGATTCATTTTTACTGAGCATCAGGGGTGGCTCCGGGGCCGTGCAATCCCTGCAGCCACTCAGGGCCCCTGCGCTGACATATTAATTTTTTTTTTTTTTGACGTCTTGATAGAACAAGCTTGTCAAAATTCAAGACTCTGTTTAACGCCCGTTGAGAGCTGAAAGATACCTTTCACCCATGCACTATTGCTGCTACAATGTGCTCCCCCTGCCCCCCCCCCCAAGGGTCTGGCCCCTAGCTTCTGGCTATAGACTGAAACCGTCTGTCGTTGGCCCTCGATATTAATCTCAAATCTCTTTTTTGGGTGGGGGGGGGGGTGATTATTTTGGTTTTTTTTCCTTAAGATTTGGCAGTTAGATTCTTCCCAAACAGGGATTCTCAACCTCTGCTACATAGGGTGTGCAATGGTCTGCGAAAAATTAGACCACATTTGGGAGATTTTTACGTGGTCGCATTAAAAACATTTCATTTTTATAGTAATATTTCATGTGATGTTTTTACATTAATTTTAGGATTAATTTTTTTATAAATCTTTTTTTTTTTCAAAGGTTTATTTACATTACGTATTAGTAATTACTATAATTAGGGGAGAGTTGGTAAAAATTGAACTGCGGAAGAAGTGGGACAGCTGCATTTTTAAGCCGAAATAAAGCGTATAAAATTATTTCTATCTTTAGATAAATAAATACCTTTGTGCTGAAAAGTAAAGTAAGAATTAACAATGTCATTAAAACACAAATTGCAGATTACTGCAATGTATCATGCAGTAATCTGCAATTTGTGCTTTTATGACGTTGTTATTTCTTACTTTATTTCTAGAGCCGCTATATAGATAGCCCGATGCATCAGCTTAAGTTTAGCAATTTTAGATCAGATTTTTCATTGTTGCGGAGCAAGGGTTACCAGAGTTAAAGTTTTTGGGTTTTGCCAAATTAGCCAAAAATAATACTTTATTTAATAAACAATTCACGTGCCGCTAATAATTGCTCGCAGTGAGAAATCACCAAATGCGATAACTTGCCAAAAAAGACAACCACTCAAACACGCGCTCCGATCCAAAATGGCTGAACTTAAGCTGTATTTCTATCTTGTCCAGTAGCTGTTGCAGATGCAGAGTAGAGTCAAACGAGAGTCTTAAAGCTGCTACAACTACTGAACTGGCTAGAAATTTGTTTTTCTTATGTTACTTCTGCTTATAAATGCAGCTATCCCATTCCTTCTGACTCCACATTCCTCTACCACACTTGTCTCTATATTAATGTATTGTTGTTAGCCGGGTTGGATTGACCTATAAACTAAAAAAGTTATAGCTTGTTGGGGGCCTCCTGCTCCCAAAAAACTGCATGATTCATTCCTAAAAAAAAATAGGAAGTTTGAAAAAAAAATTATTTTCCATCGAAAACCTTGAACATTTGGAAAATGTAGTTACAAACCTTGAATTTTAAAATTTCTAATGAATGTGAGGAGAAGGGGAAAGACCAAATTGTACCAAATTCAGCTCCTTGCTACATCTGGCATCAAAAATGTATAAATCATGGTTCTCACGTTTCTGTAACATATAGCTTGAGATATTTTTTTATGATTCACATGTTTTATATCTTGTTAATTATTAATACCAAATTCAGTACTTTAGAAGTTCTTATGTTATAGCTTGCTTTCATCTTACTTCAACTTAATCTGTTTAGCACAAGAACAAAATATTGCTCTAACCTTTATTCTTTTTCGTTTTCCACCCTGTAATGGGAAATCTACAGTTTTTGAAAAAACAAAAACTTCAAACAGAAGTTTCTTACAAGTTTAGAACAATGCGATAAAGTATTAAAATGTCAGAGACTGGAAAGTGCAAATGAAGTGCTTTAAATAAGTTTAACTGTTCTAGAGTTCTTGAAAATAATTAAATAAGTATTTGAGTTTACTTGAAAAGTACTTCAATTTTATTTCTTATCTAGTGTAGGAAAATCTCCACACCATTTCTTTTAAGAGTTTTATGGATTTTTTACTAGTTATTATTTTGTTTGTCGTTGGGTTCGGGAGATGAACAAAAATTAACCCTAACAAAAACTGATGTGAGCAAGTGATGAAGCATTGTCCTTTCTCCTCCCTCTGTCAATCAATGTCAACGATTTGTCGAACCAAAAAAAAAATTATTTTGCATTCTCTTAGTTTGCAAAAGAGTGAAACTTATAAAAGGTTTTGGTTTGTTATTTTTTTCCTTGATATTTTTCTCGTTCAAATTTTGTTTTATAAGGCCTCAAAATGCAGGATTTTCTATTTTTCAAAATTTTCCCCGGGGGGAAAACCCTGAACCCCCTCAAACTGAGGATATTCTATATCGCATTTAAGGTGGTTTTTGAATCACTCTCCTGATACTCCCATCCCTCCAAAGTTAATCCTAAATGTATATATGTAGAGATTGTATTGAGAAAAATGTTTTGTTAATTTTAGTTAGTTATAATTAGGATTAAATTACATTAATAGAGAGAATCGTTTTATTTATAAAATAATAGAGGTGCCCACCAGGTGGAAGGAATGGCAAAACCTGAGTCATTGAAATCTTTAAGGGGCTGTTTCTAGAGATGTTTTCTCACTTTTTTTAAGAGGTCTCGTTCATGGGGGGAGAAGAGTGACATCACTCTTGCGATGGACAATCCTGTAATTATTGCAATGATTAATATTTTTTATTTGGTCCGGGAGCCCCGCAAAAAGTCTTTGCCTAGGGCCTCGCAAAGCCTAGGGCCGCCGCTGCTGAGCATGAAGATAATTTTGACAGCAGACGATACTTAAACAAAATTATATTTGGCTGCAGAATGAAATGCTTTTCTTTTTTGAATAAAAGAATTAGTTATGAATATTTTACATGCATTTCATTTTTTAGGATTTGCATTTTAAATAAAAATTTAAATAGAAAAAGCTGAATATTTACTGGAACATTTTTGCAAATTTGTATTAGTTTTTTTTATTAGCCTGTATCAACTATTCAAAGGTAAACTAATTTTAGTACTCTGTTACAATAACCTGCTGCATTATTAAATATGCTGCTTTACTGAGGTATAAAAGTTGTATCTACATAATTACTAAGGAAAAAAGGGTAACTGTTCAGATACCACTTTAAAGGCTTAGTATTTGTCACTTACCTTCAAATTGATTTAGCAAACTACACAAAATGTGCAGATACCACTTTTTTGCTATAGCTTTTTTTAATACTTCACGTTCAAAAATTGCCAAAAAACTTGAGATTTAGGTAAACTAAATTACTAACTAATGGCCATGTGGTGACAAGAACTCAAATTTGACAAAATGTTCAGATAGCACATCTGTGCTTAGCATGGCATTACAGTTATGTACTACCTATCAAAAGAGCATTTTTGAAGAATTTTGACAATTAGATTTGAGTATAATTTGCATTAAACTTTTTTTTCAATCTAACTCATTCAGAAACTCATTGTGAATCAGTCACCACAATTTGGGGAAACATAAATAATTTGTTATTATTCCTTTTGATTTATCCGTAAATGTCTTTCAGTGTGTTTTTTTATATTTCATTTTTCATTTGCCAATCATTTCTTTCAGCACTGTATTATAATTAGCATAAGTAAAAGCATTCTTGTGTTTAGAGCTATTGGAAGTGACATATCTGCTGGAGCCCTGTTAATACCTTCAAATACAAGGATCAGTGCTGCTGAAATTGGAGTATTATCTGTTTATGGCATTCAATCTATTTTAACGTACCAAAAACCATGGATTGCCTTATTATCAACAGGAGATGAAGTAAGCTTTCATTAATTGTTTTTAAAACTATTCTTCAATTTTGCATGTATAACTTTATGTTCTATGTAGCTTTATACAGGCCTGGTTCCTGGGGTAGGCGACCTGTACCACTGCCTAGGGCGGCAGATTTTAGGGGCAGCAAATTTCATGATGGAAAAATGTAAGGAAAAGGGGGAAAAATGTGAAATTCAAATTTGTTCCCCTTTTTTTTTTTTTTTTTTTTTTTTTGCAGCTCAAATTGCAGCAATACGTAAGAGTATGATCGATGCTTTTACAATAGATATGAAGTGAAGTACCGTTTATACGTTTTTGAAGAGACTGTATGGAAAAAGCATATCAATGAAAAGGCTTATAATGGGTACCGTATTACCCTGCATTATCCAGCAGGCCGGAAAAAAGCGAGGTTGACCAGTATGCTGGGAAATTCAAATTTTCCGGCATGCCAGATAATTGGAGGTTTCTTTTTCAGCAAAACAAAAGTAAATTTCCCCATTCAGTTCCAATCAGAAAGCAAACCACTGTACAGGGTTCGTACGGGTCAAGTCATGGAAAAATGTCTTGGACAAGGAGAAAGGAACAGTAGCTAAAAGAGCATTAGAAATCTTGAGTGATTTAACAGTATAGCACATAAAAGCTATTGAAAGTGGAAAATTGAACGTTCCAAAAATCAAATCAGAATTTTGAAATCTCATTGCATCCACTTCTGTCGCAGCCGCTTGCCATTTTTTTCAATGTGATTTTATTGCCTGGACTTATTTTGAATTTTCTGTTATTTTCAACACTTCTTATGTTTCATATTCTGTAGTAGCAAAATTTCACGTTCTTAGTTTTGCCACGCCCACTCAAAAAAAAGCAATTCAACTGCATGCAAGTTCGATTCCATCACTCGTAAGGACTTTATTATTAAATTTATCAGAGTTTATCTTAATTTGTTGAATGTTTTAGAAAATAAAGATCTTAAGTCAGGCGATAGAATACAGAAATAGAGGAATTCTAATGCTCTAAAACAGTAGTTCCCAATCTCAACATCCGGCACGCAAAACTAATCCATGCGACCCACTACTACGTTCAATGTCATGAATTAAACATGTTCTGGAAGTTCTGAACCTATTAATTTATATGCATTTGAAAATATCAGGGCTCCCAAATGGTCCGCTTTTCCCGCCAAAATCCGTTTTTTAGGGTAAAGTCCGCTTTAGACCGCTTTTTAACATTTTGGTCCGTTTAGTCCGCTTTTGTATTGTTTTTACTAAAAAATCAGATTTTAAAAATTTTCATTACATTAAAAGATACTGTGTGCTGACTTATGTTAAGCCTGAACAAGCTGCCGCGGCGCCGTTTTTCTATTGAACTTGACTTTCTGATATTATTTCGCTTCAGATTGACGTCATTGACTCCTCCCACCGCTGTAACATGGGAATCTAGCAAAAGGAGAAGTTTGGGGGAAGAGTTATGACGTGAAATCAAAGCATTTTGCTACCGATATTTTTCACGGGTTCGTACGCACTTGAAAAAAATCAAGAATGTTTCATCAGTGGAATTTTCTGAACTTGTGTTCGATATGTAGCATCGCGAAAAATTACTTCCTGTGTTTGCGAGTTCAATCTTTTTGCATCTTGTTAATATTTTGACGTTTTTGACAATCAGAAGTTACTTTAACATTCATTAACTTAGATTAGCTTATTTTATGTTTAATTACAATAAAAATTAATTTTTTTTTTCGGAACCATGATAACATCAAACTTTCTTGGACTTCGCCGAAAATTGCTTGCTGGGTTTTGAGATTTCAATCTCTTTGCATCTTGTAAATATTTTGATATTTTTGGCAATCAGAAGTTATTTTGACACACTCCACCATAGATTAGCTTATTTTTTTGTTTAATTTTAATAGATAAGAGACTACTTTTTTTTTCGAAACCACGGCAACATTGAACTTACTCGCTTTTGCATCTTGTTAATGTTATGATATTTTTGGCAATCGGAAGTTATTTTGACATAACACCTCCTTAGATTAGCTTATTTTTAGGTTAATTTTAATAGACGATTAATTTTTATATTTTTGGTACCATAGCAACATTGAACTTTCTCGCACTTAACGGAAAGTGCTTGTTTGTCGTGTTTGAGATTTCAATCTTTTTGCATCTTGTAAATAATTTGATATTTTTGTCAATCAGAAGTAATTTTGACACACTCCACCATAGATTAGCTTATTTTTTGTTTAATTTTAATAGATAAGAGACTACTTTTTTTTTCAAAACCATGGCAACATTGAACTTACTCGCACTTTGCGGAAAATTGCTTGTCGTGTTCGAGATTTCAATCTTTTTGCATCTTGTTAATATTTTGATATTTTTGGCAATCGGAAGTTATTTTGGCATACGCCACCATATATTAGCTTATTTTTTGTTTAATTTTAATAGGCAATAAACTACTTTTTTTTCGAAACCATGGCAACATTGAACTTACTCGCACTTCGCGATCTTTTTGCATCTTGTTAATGTTATGATATTTTTGGCAATCGGAAGTTATTTTGACATACGCCATCATAGAATAGCTTATTTTTTGTTTAATTTTAATAGATAATAAACTTTCTTATTTTTGGACCATAGCAGCATTGCACGTACTCGAACTTCGCGAGGAATTGCTTCTTGTCTTTGAGATTTCAATCTGTTTGCATCTTGTACATATTTTGATATTTTGCGCAATCGAATGTTATTTTCACATTTGCTATCTTAGACTAGCATATTTTATGTTCAATTTTAGTCATGTTTAGTTTTAGAGTTTTTTTTTCTTTTTTGGAAATTATGCCAACAGTGAACATACTTTGCGAAAATTTGATTCTCTTGTGCAAGATTTCAATCCTTTTGCATCTTGTAATTATTTTAATATTTTTTAAAATTGGAAGCTGTTTTGACATGTGCTACCTCAAATTTTTTTATTTAATTTTATTTTTAAAAATTAAAAACTTTGTATCCTTATTTTTTTAAGTACTCATAATGAGTATTTTCAATTTGAAAATATAGCTCTATGAATCTAAACTTACATATTTATTTATTACATTAAGTTATCCAGTAAAAGCAGGCTCAAATTTACATTCAGTGTATTTATCGCTTAAGCAGCATTTGTATATTTTTGGGTATGGTAACTTTAATAAAAAAAATTTCTTTCTCACTAATTTTTATATGTATTTGAAGACAGTTACAATTTTTTTTTTGGTCCCTGAACAAATAATACATACATATGAAGAAAAGATTTGCAAACCTCTAATATTTTTGAACTTAGTCAGTTAGTAGCGTAGCCAGAAATTACATCCTGCTTTGGTGTTTGGTCATAAACTCTTATATGTATATAAACTTACCATATTTTGGCTGGAAATATGTGTAAAAACCAAGGGCTGTGGAAAGGGAGGGGGACCTCCTGGCCTCCAAACTATATCTTCTTGTCTTACAGTACCTTATATCAAAATGAATTCTCTTTAAACTTGTTACGTGAAAAATTTTGTAAACTACTATGTACTAAGGTGTTTACTGTAATAACTGTATCTAAAAGGTCTTTATTAGGTATGCACTGATTGATCGGTCACTTGGGTGATTATTTTTAACTAGCCAGTTTTTACCTGTTAAGTAGTAGAAAATTTATTTTACAATTAAAGTTACTCTGTAAGATAGTCAGTCACATGCTTGCTTGTCACTCCCCCCCCTCCCTCATCCAAATGTTTGTGTGAATAATATAATTCAATGGATAAGAAGTTCAGATGTACAAAAGGTGATAAGGATTTATCATTAAAAATCATTATTTTGGTTAATTAACGAATTATCTTCACATATTTATTGCCAGGCAGCTAATTTGCCTTTTGGTGCTACCCTGGGTTTAACTGTGAATGGTCCTCCCAAGGTCCTCTTTTTAATCCTAACTGGTCCTCTTTGGTCCCCTTTTTGATTCAAAGTGGTCCTCTTTTACCCTTTTCTATGGCTAAAATGTGTTGGGAGCCCAGAAATATGCAAATTTGTAAACAAAACAAATATACTTTTGAATCAGAAGATTGATTCATTACTGAATGTTTTTTTCAAAAAGGATCTGGTTTAAAAACATAAAAAGAACTAAACTACATGGCTTTACTTTAAAGAACCAAAATACTGTCAAGTTACGTGGATGATTAAAGGCACTGTTGACACTAAAAAGTAACTTTTGAAGCAAATTTATTGAAACTTAGTGATGACCTTTGTCCCATTCAATATCATTCTGCCTGTTTAAAAAAAAAAAAATCAGACATTTAAGCATCATCATATTTGTTTCACTGCATTTTTACTTTACGAAAATTTATATGATGAAGACAAACAAGAATAGTTTAGTTTTTTAAGTGTGCACTTATATTTTTTCCATTACCAGTAAGTGCTTCAATGAGGCTGTGGCATTCATATACTAGATGTTTTGCTAATGCTCATTTCAAAATATTACCAAGTTTGAGATTAAATAGTGCTATTCTCTTCATGTAACAAGGTCATGAAAATTTTCATTGAAGTCATGAAAAAGTCTTAGAAAAGTCATGGAATATTTTTATCCAAATAGAGTATGAACCCTGACTGTAAGGAAAAAAATAAATAACTCCCGAAAGTAACCTTCTTTCAAAAAAAAAAGTGTATTGCATATAATATGTCCTTGTTATTTATGGTATGTCATTCTTGATGGATTTAATTATATCCCAATAAAGTAATCAATTCAGAAGCAATCATCGTTACTGCGATTTGTTCATAATTTTTTTTAGTAAATTATTTTAGGTTCCTTTTAGAGAGGTAAGTTTAATTTTTATTTATTTAATAGCTATGGTAAATTCTTTAGCACTGTCTTAGGGGTGGTAAATTTCTGCTTAAATGTTTGCTTACTTAGTTTTAATTTAATTTTTATAAAATTATTTGTTATTAAAAATATTTTTATTGTTAAAATAACAAAAGACATTGTTAGTAAATATTTTTACAAAATTAAACTGTTTGTTAGTACTAATGAGATATGCATAGAACTTATATTCATTTTTAAGCTGCATATATTTTTTATAGTATCATTTTTTTCCCCCTAACCTCAATTTTTCCAACATGCAGGAAAGGACCAGGCAAGTGTTATTAAAAATCTGGTGACCCATGCGTAATGTGGGGTGATACGGTACAAGTTAATGTGTATACTCTGCTGGGACTATTGATAAAAACGTATAAAGGAGAAATATATAAACGGTGCTTCACTGTGTATATTGTTAAAATGAGGGGGAGGAGACTACTAGAGGCATCACTGGTTTTATGTCAATATTGTATTTCAAGGAAAAAGTTGAACATTGTTCCCGTGGGTCAGGAAATCCTGGGAAACATGAAATTGTTAGGGCATTTTGATTTGATCAAAAAAGTTGGGGAATAGTCATGGAAAATCATTAATTAGGTCAAACAATTGTGAAATTAGGCCTGGAAAAATGTTATTATTTTCATCATTATCTTCTGCAGCGTATAGGTTTTGTTCTTCAACCAATGCATGAAACCAGAATTGTTATGCATATTACCAAAGCGAGTACTTATCTAAGGACTTAATGTAGCAGCAAAAGGAAATATTTAAGAATTAGTACTAAGATGTTTGTCTTTGCACATGTTCCAAAAGAATCATAATTTTCGATTCATATATAAAGCTGCAAAACCAAAAATCAAGTCTGAAGTTCCATAGATTTTTTTTGAAACACCTGGAAAAATCTGGGAATTTCATTTTTGAAAGTAATTGGGTTACGTGATTTAAGCTTTACATCGAACATGAAAACTATTTAGTTTTGAATAATCAACTTATAAAATATTAGATAGCATGCTCTACTTTATTTTTCCAAAATCCTGTATTCCCATAATTCCTGAAATAGGATATTTTTTAATTTTTAAACTTTAAACAACACAAATGTAAATTTTTGTTTTGCAGTGCATATACTGTGAAAGTAAATATTTATGGTTCTGTCACTTTTCTAATTTTTGTAAATGGTAAAAAAAGTATAATAAGCAGTACTGAAGAATTTTATTTTCTGCTGTTTTGTCATATTGATAAGTCTTTCTAATTTTCAGGTTTCAATGTTGGTAGCTATAGTATTAAGTCCAATTAGTACAAAAAGTTGATGCTAAGTTTTTAAGTTGATACTGATATTAAATGCAATGGGTTACACTCACATAATGCTTATAAATTATTAAGGACGAAGTTTGTGCTTATTATCTAATTAACCAGCATTTTATGATTTTCTTTTTTTTTTAATTGTTTATGCAGTGCTTTTATTATTAATAACTTTCTTCATAGGTTTTAGAGCCCAACATGCCTTTGAGACCTGGTTGTATAAGAGACAGTAATAAAAGTAGTCTGAAATATGCTCTGGTTGAAAATCGAATTCCAGTTGTTGATGTTGGTATTGCCAGAGATAAGTAAATATTTAAATAAAAAGGTTTTTCTCCTTTTTTCAATTTCATTGATTTTTTTTTAAATTTAAATATCTTATATGTATGCTTTTAATAGACTGTATGTAATATTTTCTTTGAATGTATTCTCATAATAATTTTAACTAAACCTGTCAATTAATGAAAGATGACAGATTAACTTGAAACTATGTGATTTTCAAGGCATCATAAAGCTTTCAGTCCATTCCTCCAAGTCCCTAAGAACTTGTTTTTTCTTTTAGTGCCTAAAAGCCTTTTATTCTCTCTCTCTCTCTGTTTCTTTTTTGCTCCTTCTTGCCCTCTTTCTCCCACCCCTCTTTTTTGCTATGCAATAAAAATTGTGGGATTTAAAAAAGGGGATTTGCAAGTTTTAACTATTTAATTATTCATGAAATGTATTTTGAATTGATTGATACGTTATTTGTATTTCAATTTATTTGAAAATTTATTCTGCCCTGTGTAACTGTCTTTAAATTTTCATAAGTTATTTTAGTCACAATAATCCAAAAAATCATATGTATTGTCATAAAACATGAAGTATTGATATATTGATCAACACTCGTAGTATTAATATGTGCAGTGGCATAAGGGGACACTGGACTTGTGCCCACCCCAGAATACTGAGTTGATTTGTTTTCAAAAGCATCTACTGAAGAGAAGGAAAGAACACATCTTGAGGAAAACAAAGTTATTTAATAAGGAAAAAAAATATTGTTAGGTTTGCTGTCTTCAAACTTTATTTAAAATCAGTTTTGTAAAACTACTTTGGAGTTGTTAGGGAATTTTCTTTTATTTTGCTAGTGGGCTCGGAATAGCACGGCAAGAATCAGTTTCAACAAAAAAAGTAAGAGAAGGGCATTGGCTGCCATATTTGGTAGACGTGCAGCAATTGATTTTTGCAACATAACAAAAACACATTTTTAATTTTGCATTTTTTTCATGCTTAATGCCTTTTACTTTTTTTTTGTGTGCAGTCTTGCCCATGTTAATTAAATAAGCGCTAATTTTGTGTTTTAGTTTACTGCTTCCTTCCTTTATATTTGCTCAGTATGAAAAATAATTATGTACCACACAGGTTACATCATAAATATTATTTTGATTTTTTTGCCCCATCTGAATTAAGATTGATAAGACACATTGCTTGTCCATTGGTAACTTATTTTTCACCATTTTATTTCACTCTAACATGGTCTCATGCATTTTTTTTTTTTTTCAGATCATTCAGTAATATTAATATTATTGGTACATTTGAATCTTTTTTTTTTTTTTATGCAGCGCTGAAGATGTTAAATTTCACTTAATGCTTGCATTTGAAAGTGCTGATGTAATTATTTCGACTGGAGGAGTGTCTATGGGTGAAAAGGTATAAAATATTTATAGGCTTAAATTACCTTGTTAAATAAAATGTATGTCTTCATATCTGTATTTACATCAGTGATAGTGTATAATGATTAAAATTAGATAAGATTTTGTTAGAAAGTTCTTAGCGCTTTATTTGGGCTTTATAGTTGTTAACATAGACTTTATGTGATTTAATAATTTTGTAAAATTAATTTATTCAATATGATTGAAATCTGCTACTTTCTTATTAGCATCTCATTTTTTCATTATTCTGATAACTAAATTTAAAAGATTGGGTTTTTTATCAACAAAAGTTAATAAATGAAATATTTCATTGAGATAGATTTGTCATCATCCGAACTGATACCTGTCTTTGCTATTTTTGTAACTTCATACAAATTCCATGATTGAACAATTTTAAATAGAAAAAGCAAAGTATTAGTACAGGCTTTTTTTCTTTTTTCTTTTTTTTTTTTTTTTTAGCTTTTAGACAATGATAGTTCTAGATATTGCATCTTTCATCACAATGACGATATGCACCTGCCGACATTAATTTCTGGGTATGCCTACTGAATAATCATCCTGGTTTACCTTGGCTCTTACTTGGTTCCTCTTAGCTCTTACTTTACTCCAGAGGGATCCACTTAATAAGAGTCATGGCACAGACTGTGCCATTGAAATTTTTAGGAGGGTTCTTTAGAGGGGTATTTTTTTATTTTTAAGGGGAGACTCTCAGGCTGGGAGGTCTTTATGGCATTTGGGGAGGGGGAGTGCACCCTTGCTCTTGGGGAGGGGGCAACCCTGCCTTACTCCCACTTGGTTCCTCTTGACCAAAGTAAATGAGATGGAGACAATTTCATCTCATATTTGAACCGTTCCTTCCTCCATAAATGTTTCTACCAAGAATAATAACAGATTTTGACATTTGTTTCAGAAAACCTTTCAATAACTGCATGTTTTTTTTTAACTTAGGATATGCTGAAGCAAGTTTTAGAATATGATTTCAATGCAAAGATTCATTTTGGACGCATTCATATGAAACCAGGGTACGTAATAGTAGCTCTTCATGTATGAGTTTTGAATGTTTCAATAGTATATATGTACTAATATGAAAAACTTTTAAATTAAAATTATGATATTTAATTATTCCCCCAAAAAGAGCAACTAACAATTTAATAATTCTCATATAGTTCATTATAGCCAAATCTTAGGAAAATCAAAAAGCCATGCACATGAAGAATTGTATAGAAAACCTTTTATCTTGTAAGCATATACCAAACAGCTCAGTTACCGCATTCAAATACTGCAATTTTGCCCTTTCTATAGGTTTGTCAGTCTGAAATAGTCATAACATACTTGAAGGCAAATAACCTCATATAGATGCTGAGTTTATCTTCAAGTTAGTAGCTAAAAATATTTTATCTCGCCAGTGAGAGGTTCGTAAACATGTATATCTCTCATGCATGTTCAATCGTATTCAATTCAAGAGAGCATGCTTACCAGTGCTGGATCTACTTTTCCTTTGAGCCAGGACTAATCTTGAAATTGATGTCCCTACCCATCTTTCTTCAAGTTTTAATAGTAAGTTTCAATTTTAAAAAAAGCACAGAAAAATATTGAATTTGCCGCCCAGGGCATGGGCCCTGACTTACTCCCCCGTAGATCTAGTTCTGATGCTTGGCCATATGTTACATCAGAAATCAGTTTACATTCACTACTGTTTGCCTTTTTCTAATGCATTTTATCCTCATGAAGCTCTTGAACTTCTGCTATTTCTTGGGCTTCATTGGTTTGGTCCTTGTAAGTATTTTGGTGTCCTCTTTACAAACTTTTTGGATTCCCCTATACTTTAGAGCTTAAGCATCGAGCATTTCTTGGGTCATAAATTAGTGGTGAAAAGATTTTAAATCTAAAGCACCCGGCTTCAATCAGAGATGGAAGTCTTCTGACATTTGTCTGAATTCCTGACTTTCCTTAAATTTTCGAGAACATTTAAACTTTTGACCATGTAAAAAATATCTTACTTTTGCCCATTTATCCCATTTTTGTAAACTTAATATCACAACAAGCAAAGTAGACGAACATTGTACTGTAATTTTGTCAGTGTTAAGTTTCATGAAAATAATCTTCAGTGTGCTACTGCTATGGTTTACTGAGTGTTAACGGACAATCAGCAATTTGTGGTTATAAAATTATTTTAATAAGCATTCGTATCTTCAGAAATATTCTGCATCTTTTATTTTATTAATACAAAACAAACCTAAATATTGTATATTTTAAAATGCAAAATAAGCTTTCACACTTTTTCCCCCATCAAAATTTTTAAGCGTATTACACTCATGCCTCTTTAGTATTGTTTTGATAATGAGTGTATGTGCACTGTGTAAACACAGAATAGGTTTTTTGATAATTGTGCTTTGCATAAGTTTCTTAAGAAGGAAATTGCTATGTCTGTTAGCAAGGAACTGGTACCATGCTAGTTATTGGTTTTGATTCCTCATAGATTTCTCCATGTAAGAAATTGTTACTCAAAAACTTGATTTTTGAAAAAAAGTGAAAAAGGTGAAATGCAAACCTCTGTTGAATAGTAATATGGAATTGCATATTGACAATACTTTATGTTCATATGTATTGTATTAAACCCAGTTGCTTAGTGGTACCCCTCCACGTGAAGAAAGGACACCCATATGCAAAATTGTAAGGGGGGCTCAGATATTTTCCCCTTGGTTTAGCAGGATATTTTCCCCATAGAAACCGATTTCAGAACAGATTGGTGTTGTTATATATATGTTTATGAACTTAGATGGTTTTGAAATAAGGACATAGATGAGATTCAGTAAGATTAAGTTTAATAGTGCTGCGTCATAAGCACGCACCGCATGATGGATGATGAAGTGAACAACAACGTTGGTCAGGGAGCGGTTGCAGTTAGAGGTAGAATAGCGATTCCGATTAAATAGATACATGACTAACTATAATACATGACATCTCCCTTTTTTTTTTTTTTTTTTTGGCAAAAAACACATATATATATATATAAAGAACACACAAAAGTAGTTGAAGAGAAAAAAAAAAAAATTCCGAATATAAAATACAGGTGAAATCAAATGTAATAATAATAAGAAAAATTACAATTATCATCATTATTATCTAAATACCAATGTTTAATTGTCTCTGAACCTTGATGGGGGTTTAATTAATCGGCCCGTACGGGTCGTTAAGGTTGTAGCAGCAGGAGTCTGAGTCACAGTACAAGAGCTAGGTGTTACAGTTACTGTAGTAATAATCTGGTTGGTTGTTGGGACTACAAACAGATCCTCTGCCGTTGATTCATTGTTGATGGGCTGTGCAGATCTAAAAATTTTAATGTGAAAACGATTTCTTCGATAAACTCTACCGTTCTCAGCTCTCACGCAGTAAGACCTAGGCTGAGATCCAACCTTGCAAATTTTTCCTTTGCACCATTCTTTATTATGCTGAAACAATACTACTTGGTTATTATGCAATGGCTCTAACGGGCGTGTATGCAGGTCATATTTATGTTGACGTTGTTGCCTCAGATGTAGACGATTTTGGACATCACTACAGTCGTAATGAGGTTTGAGCAGTGACGGTAGAACTGGAATCAGGGTGCGAATCCGACGACCCATTAAGATCTCAGCTGGAGAAGGCAGACCATCCATGGGAGTGTTTCTGTACTCCATCAAAACTAGATGAGGATCCTTATTGTCTTGAGCAGCTTTGTTGAGGCTTGATTTGATGGTTTGTACACATCTTTCAACCTGTCCATTTGAACGGGGGTATCCTGGGCTAGATGGGTTGTGGAGTATATCCCAACTTGTACAGAATTCACTGAACTCTTTGGAATCAAATGGTGGTCCATTGTCTCCGACAATTTCTTCAGGAACTCCAAAACGAGCAAAGCAAGTTTTCAAAGCATTAATAACTGTGCTAGCTGTTGTGTGGTGCAAATGTTGCAATTCAATATATTTGGAAAAATAATCAACAATTAAAAGATATGTTACTGATGAGAGGTGAAAAAAATCAATTGCAACCTTTTGCCATGGTCGCTCAGCAAGCTTTCTGTCTAACAGTGGTTCTTTGATGTTTGACCTTTGGTTTTGTTGACAGATGGTACAGTGTGAAACCATATTTTCAATGTCGGTGTTCATACCTGGCCAGTAGAGAGATTGACGAGCAAGATTTTTGCATGACACTATGCCTCGGTGCCCAACATGGAGATGTTGCAAAATATCTTCACGACAAGACTTGGGAATCAGCAATCGCTGTCCACGACAGATGAGGCCATTCTCTATATGCAGTTCAGATTGGCAATGCCAATATGGTTGTGCTTGTAGAGTCACACTGTGTTTATTCTGGGGCCATCCATTTGTGATGTAATTTCTTACACTTTTAAGTTCTGCATCATTCTGCGATTCCAGACTGATTTTATCAAGCTTGGATTTTGATGCTTGTACCAGCAAGGAAACCATTAGTTGAGCAGAGTCAATATCTGATGTTGAGACAGGATGTGCTGGCAAGGGTGCTCTGGACAAGGCATCAGCGACAGCTAAATATTTTCCAGGAACGTGTGTTAGTTTGAAAGAATATCTCTGAAGCCTCAATAACAGTCTTTGCAGTCTAGGTGATATTTTTTCAAATGGTTTGTGGATTAAGCCTAGGAGGGGCTTGTGGTCAGTTTCAATTTCTACATGCTGGCCAAAAACAAAATAATGAAAATGTTCACAAGCATGAACAATAGCAAGGAGTTCTTTTTCGATTTGAGAATACCTTGACTGAGCCTCGGAAAGAGTTGCAGAAGTATATGCAACTGCTTGGCAATTCTGGAGAAGAACTCCACCAATTCCAAAAGAACTTGCATCTACAGAGAGCACTATGGGTTTATCTCTGTCAAAAAATTGGAGAATTGTAGATGACTGTAGCAAGTCTTTAACTTTTGAGAATGCTTCATCATGATGAGAGTCCCAAATCCAATTTGTGTCTTTCTTTAGCAGATCTCTTAAAATAGAAGTTTCCTGTGAGAACTTAGGCACAAATTTCATGAGATATGTGGCCATACCTAAGAATCTCATTAATTCTTGTTTGTTGGTAGGAACAGGAAAATCGGATATTGCTGAAACTTTTTTAGGATCAGGAGAAATACCATCTGGTGAAATTATATGGCCTAAATATTGTAGCTTAGAAACAGCAATCTTGGTCTTATCTTTGTTTAGTTTCAAACCACTTTGCCTAGCAATTTGAAATACCTTTCTTAGCTTTTCACAATGGTCTTCTAGGTTTGCACTGTACACCATAATATCATCAAAATATGGAGCGATGTCTGGACAACCTTCAAAAATGTTGTCCATGGCCATTTGGTACACTTCCGGCGCACAGGATAAACCAAAAGGCATTACGAGGAAACGGAATCTACCAAATGGTGTAATGAAAGTACACAGATCAGCACTTTCTTCGTCTAGTTGGATATGGTAGAAGGCATTTTTTGCATCTACAAGGGAAAAGATTTTTGAGCCCTTGAGCTTTGATAAGAGTTGATCCTGCGTTGGGATTTGATAGTGTTGTCTCTTGATGTATTTGTTGAGAGGACGAGGATCAAGACAAACTCGTAGAGAACCGTCTTTTTTAGGAACCACAACTATTGGATTAACCCAATCAGTCGGTTTTGTCACCTTTTCAATTATACCATTGTGTTCCATTCTCAAGAGTTCATCCTTGAGTTTATTTTCTAATGCCAATGGGATTTTGCGTGATGCAGCTATAACGGGAACTGCATTTTCATTTAAAATGATTTTATGTTTCCCGGGTAGGCGACCCACACCCTCAAAAATGTCACTATACTCTTCAATTAATTTTGACAGCTTAGGTGTATAAGATGTGTTAGGAGGAGGAACGCTATTATTAGATGAATTAACATTTGAAACACACTTGGTAGAAACACTGTTGATGCACTTTCCACTTTCTTGTGATGTGGTGTCGATTCGTTTGATGAGATTTAAATGACTGCATGCAGCCGCACTTAGTACTGGCTGCACACTAAGATTCACTATGTGGAAGGTAAGAGCATAACACTGATTATTAACTTCACACTGTAAAACACTTTTACCAACAACTGGTAAGGCATCACCCGTATATGTACACACTTGAAGAGATGTTTGAACAAGTGTTGGCGAATTTTTGAGACTTTTAAATATAGAAAAAGGAAGCACATTTACTTGAGCACCGGTATCCAACTTGAAAACAATGGGGAAACTATTTACAAAAATTTGTTGAAGCCAATCACAATCAGATGATGTTGATATTGTCCCAATGTATGCCACATTAGGGTTAGAGCATTCAATTGTTGACACTTGCGAGTGCTGTTTTGGATGTCTCCTTTGCTGTCTGCAAACGCTAGCAAAATGGTTTTGCATTTGGCAGTTGTGGCAGGTTTTGCCATAAGCTGGACAATTCCGGGGAGCATGTTGTGACCCACATCTGGAGCATGGTCGTTTTCTCTGCACTTGAGATGCATTTTTCTTGGCAGGATTTAGCTTAAATTGGTGTGTACTTGTGCTTGAGTTACCTTGACCCTGGAGCTTCTTGGATTTTTGATGGCTGATTGCATCAACTTGCTTAGATGAAGATTGCTGTGACATTGCAAGAGAGTGCAATTTTGAGAGCTCAGCTGACTTGCAGATTTCTACAGTTTTTTTTAATGAGAGTTCTGGTTCCCTAAGCAGGCGTTCACGCAAAACATCATCGCGTAACCCCTGAATTATGCGATCCTTAATGTTCCGATCGTAAGCAGCATCGAACTCACATTGATCTGCTTGCAGCTTGATTTCTGTAACGAACGAGTCGAAGTTCTGACCTGGTTTCTGATACATATTGTTGAACACAAAAGTTGCGAGTGTTACGTTACGATATGGTTTGTAGTGGTCATCAAATTTATCTAAAACTTGCTTGACAGTTCTTGTCTGACCAGCTGTAAGGGTTGGAAAGTCGAAAGTTAAGTAATCTTTGTATGAGGATTTTCCAATGACGCTTAGCAACAAAGCGATTCGAGTTTCGTCATCTTCCTTGCTGTACTTTACTGCAGTTTCAAACAGTTCATATTTCTGTCTCCAGTCGCTCCAAGCCTCTGCTGGGTTATCTCCAGGAACGAATATTTCCATCTGAAGAAGTTGATGCGCCATGCTGACTCTAGATGCTTAAGTCCACACAACGAAAAATAAGTTTAAAAATATGGCACTTTTCGAAATCTGCAAGTAATATCCCACTTCTGACACCATGTTATATATATGTTTATGAACTTAGATGGTTTTGAAATAAGGACATAGATGAGATTCAGTAAGATTAAGTTTAATAGTGCTGCGTCATAAGCACGCACCGCATGATGGATGATGAAGTGAACAACAACGTTGGTCAGGGAGCGGTTGCAGTTAGAGGTAGAATAGCGATTCCGATTAAATAGATACATGACTAACTATAATACATGACAGGTGTCATTAAAATTTGACATTTTGAATAACTTATTCATTAATTGCTGGAAAAGAAATGTTTTTACATTTTCGAAAAGAAAAAAGTACTAAAAGCAAGGAAGTTCTAATGTCTAAGGGGGGGCTTGAGCCCCCTCTTGCCCCCGTATATAGGCGCCCATGACGTGAAGTACCTGCTAATTTTAGTTTGCGCAGCAGGCCTGGGTTAGATTTCTCTGTTGAAGACAGTCAACTTAGCCTTTCAGCTCTTCAGTGCATCCATGAAATGAAGCGTGCTTGGGAGCTAAACACTCAGGGTTCCACGTTCGACTGACCACCTAACTGTAACATCTGCCTTTGCAACCCAGAACCCTCAATCACGAAAACTTAGATGGGCCTTGGCCCCCATGGGCTGTTGTGCCCCTGAATTTAGTTTATGTATTGTAAAAAGTACATTTTAATTACTGAAATGAGAAACCTTGATAAATCCATGTCTGCTTAACGCTAAATGTACCAATACTTAATGCATGCCTATTTCTACCATAGCTGGTGAAACGACTAGTTGTGGTGAGTAATGGTACATTAGAAATATTATTAAAAATAAACAAAATATAAATTTTTAAAAATAAAATGTGGTAACTGTGTATAATTAATCAAAAAAGCCTTGAAGTCAAATGTGTAAAAGCGAAAAATGATCTGTGCATTTTCAATGCAGAAGTTTAAAACCGGTCTTTTGACCGGTGAGTTACATGTTAAAAGAAATAAATAAATACCTTTGTGTGGGGGAAGTAAATAGCAATCAACAACGTTTTGATGCACAAAATTAACAGATTACTGAAGACGCATGTTTCGGAGCTACAGGAAACCCCTATTTCAATACAAAATAAGGACTATGGATTTTGCATCCCTCATACATATAGTAATATGAATTTATTGATACATTAATGCAGATAGTGAAAAAAATATTTGCATTGAAAAAGGGGTTCTCTGTAACCCTAAAACACGTGTCTGGAGTAATCTTCTAATTTTGTGAGTTAAAATGTTGTTGATTGCCATTTAGTTTTACTTTAATATTTTCTCCTGTTTGTTAAAGTGTGAATAATCATGTTACTGATTATGATTTAAAAAATAATTTTACAACAAAATTATCTCCAAAAACTTCATAGCAAGCTTCAAATCTTCGTTAGTCTATAGAGGAAGCTTGTTAAAGGTCTACATAGTTTCATGTATTTATTTAAATTTTGCTGAGTTCACTATCAGTATGGTAATGTCTTTGAACTTATTTTATCCCTTTCTTTTAGGAAGCCTACCACATTTTCAACAGTTATCTATAAAGGAAAAAAGAAATTGGTTTTTAGTCTGCCTGGCAACCCTGTTTCTGCATTTGTTTGTTTTTATCTCTTTGTTTTTCCTTGTATAAAGAAACTTATGGGGTTTTCTTCTCCAAGACACTCGGTCTCTAAAGTAAAGGTACAAATTTTTTATTGATTTTGTCTCATTAAAATGCATGGAATTTTCTCAGTATTCATTATCATTGTAATTTTGTTCCTAATTGTGAATGCTAAGGTGTTTCTATTTTTTTTTTTTTTTTCTTCTTTCCATTTTTAAATAATAAGTTAAGTTTGCAAGAATGTTTTTCCTAAATGAATCAGATATACAAAAACTGAGAGAGCAAGAATTGATAACATAAACATTGACCATTATGATACATTGTACGCTTTAAAAAAAGAAAAACTTCAAAAACTGCTTGAAATAAACAGTTTTATCATCAAGTGCTTGAAAACCTTGCAAAACGTTAAACTGTACGTTTAGGCCTTGAATTTTGAGATTTACAACAAAATGAGTGCATGAAAATCTCGGCAAAACTTTTTTTTTTCGACACATTCTTTTTTTTTTATCAACCTCTAATTTTGTACATTGAAGGAGTAGGTTTGGTCGAGGCTTCCATTTTACTGAATTTCCACAATTAAAAAATCATTTAATAAAAATCTTATTCTTGGAAACTTGCCAGCATCAAGCTAGTGCTTTGCCAAAACTGCTTTCAGTGTTTGCAGGGCTCCCAAATGGTTCGCTTTTCCCGCCAAAGTCCGTTTTTTAGGGTTAAGTTCGCTTTAGACCGCTTTTTAACATTTTGGTTCGATTAGTCCGCTTTTATATTGTTTTTACTTAATCAGATTTTAAAAGTTTTCCATTGTGTTAAAAGATACTGTACACCCAAACACGCGGCCGCGGCGCCTTAAACTGACTTTCCTGTATTATTTCGCATTAGATTAACGTCATTAATCCTCCTTCAACCGCTGCAGCATGGAAATCCATAAAAAAGAGGTTTGGGGGAAGAGTTATGACGTCGAATCGCGGAGCAGGGTGCTACCGATATTTCTCGGAATTTCAGCCTCAGGTTTGCAATAACGAATGAACTTTCCGATCTCGGATCTCGATAACTCGAATAATCATCTCAAAGTTTTCATTGGATCCCAAGCTCTTGAGATTGTTGAGTCGTGTGTTGATTGTAATAGTAACGCTGCTATGAACCACACCTCTTTTGCAAATAAATTTGGAACTAATCTCGTGGCGCATGCGCCATTTTTTTTACAGGCGCACATGTTCGTAAATTTTACGCCCTTGAAAAACCTTGAAAAGTTCCTGAAAAAAAAAGTTTATTTTCCAAGTGCTTGAAAGCCTTGAAAGAGTATGAAAAGTTTCTTCATTGCTTGAATTCTTTCAAAAATCATTACAAGCAATCTAAAGCATACTTTAGATTGCGTGTGATTCTTTTAAAAATATTTCATCAGTGCAATTTTCTGAACATAGGTTCGATATGCAGTATCGCAAGAAATTGCTTTCGTGTTAGAGTTTTCAATCCTTTTGCATCTTGTAAATATTTTGATGTTTATGACAATAGGAAGTCATTTTGACATATACTACTTTAGATTAGCTTATTTTTCGTTTAATTTCGATAATTAACGAAGGAATTAGTTTAGAAACCATCACAACATTGAATTGACTCGCACTTCGCGGAAAACTGATTCTCTCGTTTGAAATTTCAATCCTTTTGCATCTTGTAAATATTTTGATGTTTATTACAATAGGAAGTTCTTTTGACATGTACAACTTTAGATTAACATATTTTTCGTTTAATTTCAACAATTAACGAAGGAATTATTTTGGAAATCATGGCAACATTGAACTTACTTGGACTTCGTGGAAAATGAGTTTTAGTGTTTGAAATTTCAATATTTCAATTTTTTGCATCATGAAAATATTAAAATATTTTGCCCAATCGAATGTTATTTTCCCAAATGCTACCTTAGATTAGCATGTTTTGTGTTTAATGTAGTAGAAAATAAATAAATTTATTTTATGGAAAGTATACCAAAATTGAACTTGGTTCCTGAAAATTTGCTTATCCAAGCTTTCAATCGTTTTGGCATCTAATAAATATTTTTATATTTTTGACAATTTGAAGTTGTTTTGACATGCTGCATTAGATTAACTCGTTTTAATTTTTATTTAAATAACTAAATAATTATTTTTTTTTTTTAAATTCAAATTTCTAGTTTTGCAACCTTAACTTGCAAACTTAAGTTTAATTATTATTAGCTTTTTTTCGGTTATTACTGTTTCTTATAGGGGGAAGGATATTAAGTGTAAACAATTAAGTGCATAACATTTAAACGTAGTGTTTGTATTTAAAACAAAGTTAAAATATAAAATTTTATAAAGGTAAATTTTTGTACATTTTTTTCATTGTCATGATGCCTGCTAAAGAGGAGAATTAGTCCCCCCCCCCCACCCACCCACCCGCATAAAAGTTCAAAGCACTCATGGTCTTGCAATGGAGTTTTTTTTTATCTAAGTTTTATGATTCTTGAAAATATACTTTGAATATGAAAATTGTAAAACTAAGCCTCATGTGATCTGCTTCTCTTTGTGATTAAGCATTTCAGACATTTTTAGGAAAACTTTCAATACAGTAAATCTTTTATTAAAGTGTCTCTTGTAAAAAAAAAAAAGCAGTTTGTTTTCATATACTTTTTGTATTATTTTCTTTTATTTATATGTTAGCATTAAATGAAATCTGCATGTAATATTTATAGTGCGAATTTAGGGTAGTACCTTGAAAAACCTTTTTTTTACTCTTGAAAAGTGCTTAAATTTTTTTTCCCCTCTAAAGGATATGAACCGTGTAATAAAGAGATTAAATTTAAAATTCAAATATGAAATCATTTTACTATAAACTCAGTTGTAGCTTTGTTGAAAATCAAAACAATACTTATTCGGTTTCAGTGTGAGTCATGAGGAAGTGCAAATTTCTCAGCAAATAGTTAGATGAAACTGATGAAGATGGGAACAAAATTAGAGACTGGAGCAAACAACAAGAGAATAAAGTTTTTTTGTTTGTTTGGTGTATGATAACGCTGTATTAAGAAGCATTAAAAGACAGAAAAACATAAAAATAATTTTTAAGTAAATAAAGATGAAGTGCAACTTCACCTATCCTTCAGTGAGACTACCAGCATCCCTGATTCAAGTCAAAATGTATCATTATACCTATTTAGTTCCTAAAGAGGCTGCCTTAAGTGCTGAACTAAGTGCCCCCCCCCCCCCAATGTTGTGCACTCTTATTAATGGATAAAAAAATCAGTTTCACTGGTGATAAAAGAATTGTATCTCTCATTATTATAGTTAACGAATTATCTTCACGAATTTAGCAGCTGAAAACTAATTTGCCTTTTGGTACTTCACGGGTTTAACTATGAGTGGTCCTCCCAAAGTCCTCTTTTTGATCCTAACTGGTCCTCTTTAGTCTCCTTTTTGATTGAAAATCGTCCTCTTTTACCCTTTTCTGAAGCTAAAATGTGTTGGGAGCCCTGTGTTTGAGTTGCATCTTGTAAATTTTCCATTTTTTCAAAGCTATTTTAACATATGTTATCTTTAATCTGCTTATTTAATTTTTTTTCAACGATTTATTTATTTTATGAAATTTTGGTTTTTAAGTTTTTAAACAATTGACATCAGCATCAGTTCTGTTATTTGCTGGACCTGCAGCTTCAAGTAGTGCCACTCTTGAATGGCATGTGGCTAAAAACGATGTATAAGTTGCCAAACTTTTGTGGACATTAAAGACTCTAAAATCATGGGTTGTACAAGGAAAACAAGCATTGGAGAAATGTTTCATAAGTGTTCTGGATATGCCGTGACAGCAACGTTTTAAAGTGAATTTTGAAATCACCTATGAAATTTTTTTAATTTGTGATTGTAGTACATTTATTTATTTATTTTTCAAATATTTACTTTAGGTCAGTGGTAGTTAATCTGATCCTTACTTCCTACATACAAGTACTATTAAAGATTGATTTTATTGCTTTTATAAAGTGGTGTAACAGGTTTTGTCTAATGCTGTAAACTTGTCTAAAAACTTGTCTATGAACTGGATCCAAACAGCTCTTTGTATTTTATTATTGTTTGTAAAATTGCTCACACCTTCAAATACTCCTAAGCGCTTGAAAAAGCTCTTTTTAACCTTGGAAAGTCCTTCTATACTCCTTGAATGTTTTTGCAATTTTGTGAATGGACCATGTAAAGGATTCCATTTATTCAGAGGGTGTAGAGAAACTTAAACTCTACGCTCCTTCCTGCTTATTGTTCCAATAGAGAGCACTGCAAGCGGTGATTGATATATGTAAGTATAACATGGTAAAGAATTTAGTGGCAACACTTAGAGATAAATAGAGTTCGAACACAAGTGGAGGCTCTGTGTAAAAGCTAGTAATTCGCTATGTCCAGAATAAATGTTTATAGTTTAATCACCAGTGTAAATATGTACATAGATAGTCTTCAATAAAGATGTTAAGTTTTTTAGAGTCGCAATAATTTGAACTACCACTGAGCCAAGAATCGACTAAAAAGAACCACTTTTTCCAACAGTTGCTTACCAAGTAAGATTTTCAAGAAAATCCTCCTAAAAGTTTTATGGAATCTGCAAAATTTTGAGATTTGAATGAAATATTGAAAAAATCTGGTGTGTAAAAATTCATTTTCCGAAAAAAACCATGAGTTAGTTTTATTGAATATTGTTTAGAAGAATACATAACTTTCGATAAAATTTGAAAATAAAACAAAAAAGTAAACAATTTTTTCTAAGATTTTATAATGTCATAATATTTTCAGTGAATAAATATAATATATAACATAGCACTAAATCACACCCAAGTATTTTATTAGTATTCTTTTAACCCATTTCAGGCCGAGCATGGAAATTTTATAAAATGTGGTAATATTTTCTTAAAATTGAGTTTAAAATACATCCAATAAGAAAGAAAAAAAGTTTCTTGCATAAAAAATAATATTTAATTTAAAAAATAAAATGGTGCGTATACGCACCATTGGCCAAATCAATGAACAAATATTTCAGTGGAACAATATTATTCTTAGTCGAATTTTTACATTTTTAAATGAAAATTTTCTAAGCATTTTGGATGTTAATGGACTGTGCATTTGAGGCACAAATAAATCTTGTGGTTTTTTCGCACTTTACATCATCTGCGGGCTTTTTCTTTGTGTTCATTTATGGTATATGTGATTCTATTAGTCCGTATTTCTTTCGGTAGAGCTGTGGATGTTGGACGACCATTTTTTAGATGTGTTATTTGTACCGTATTTTCACCAAATAGATTGTCCTTGATTTCAGCTTTTAATAAGGCAATCGCTATGTATGACCTAAAGTCAGTAAGTGGCATTTTTGTATTATTAGCAATTCTACGTAGCTTCCATGAATTCACTATCACACTATCAATAATATTTGTAAATAATGTCCACCACCATTTTTTGTTTTGAATTCTGATCTGGTAATTTGCTAAGCATTATTATGTAGGTCAATGCCTCCCATATACTTATTGTAGTTCAAAATAAAATTCGGTTGTGAAATAGAAATTTCTTCTCGTTGACTGCGGCTATACGTTTGGCATTCACAATTGGCAAAACGGTCCCATTATTGGTAACAATCGTTGCTACAGCATTGTCGTTCTATTTAATAGCCAATGTCTTTGCATCCTTGTTGAATGCAAAATCATAGGAACCCCGAGGGTTTTTTTTTTTTTTTTCATATTTTTGGAGTCATCCAACACACATTCAGCAATGTGATTTTCGCGAGCTGTTCCAGATGCAAAAAAAAAACATTTTCTTTCAAAATTTTGAATAAACTGTAGGAAGAAAAAAAGTAATCAAAATATATTTTGTGCATTTCAGGTTTTGGAACAACGTTATGTAATTTCATAATAACACCTGTTCCTAATGGCATTTTTTGTTGATTACTGCTAGTCTCAGCATCTCCATACGGAATGAATTGGAAATGGTATCCGTTTGAATGAGCACAAACACCAAAGTTTATCCAAATCTTATTGGCTATCTTTTATGAACATTTTTGATGAATGCCTTCCAAAATAAGGTACCATCTCTTCGTCAATTGACAAATTTTGAGAAAAGATTCAAAATTGTAGATACTTTTTTTCTATATGCAGGAAAAATTGGCGTAATTTAGCAAACTTGTCTGTTTTATCAAGGCAAGAGTAATCGGATAAATGGATATTTTGTTTTATGTTTTTTAATCTGATTCGACTCTTGTTGTTCCAAATTATGGGCTGTCCTTTATCCTCATCTAAAGACCAGTACATATCTACTCAGGGGCGTAGCTAGACCCGACTTTCGGGGGGGGGGTTTCTTCTTTTACATATATTTATATATATATATTTTAGTATTCAAGAAATGAGAGGGAGGTGTATCTTACATACTTTGGAAAGGGGTGACCCTATTCCGATACTTGTGTCAAACAAAACAAAAGTAAGGAATTTTTTATTTTTTTAATGTTGTGGAAAATTCAACTTTTTTTTCTTTTTCCTTTAATTTAAAGTGAAATTTTCTAGCATTCTCTTGTCAAAACCAGTCTTCCCAAATCAAGGGGAAATCAAATATCTGATGAGCATGTTCCGTTCATTTCAGTGTGACTGCTTAATTTAGAGGCTAACACACATCTACAAAAGCTGGCATCCCTGAAAGCTAATAGATACTTCCATTTCTGCCTGTAAATTGGATGTTTGACTTTCAATCTCATCGGTGGTCAGACTATAAAGACTATTTTTACTAACTTGGTTTGCACTAAAAGTATGAAATAAAATAAAAAAAGACTTCTTGAATTATAACCCACAAAAAATAAAATTGCTTTTCATATCGTTATATTTATATGTTGCTTTTCATGTATTTACATTTATGCTAAATCTAAAGCAGTTAATAAAATTTGAGTAAAAAAAGTTAGGGAAGAAATATAGGCGGTAGAAAGTTATTCGCTCAAATGCATACCATCTGTTCTCCTCTCAAGTCTTTATTTTTAATTTTATTAGCCGCTTTAGAATTTACATAAATATCTATTTGAGAGTGCAACAGCAATTTTCGGGTATTATAAACATAAGTCTTTTTTTTTTTTTTTTTTTTCTACTTTTTAATCCGAACCAAGCTAATAGAAATAATCTAGATTCATCTCGTTTTTAAACATTTTATTCATGTAATGCTATGCAGTTTTTCTTTTGAATTAAAATAAAATTACCTTCAGAAGGGCCCGATGGGACTGATGTTGCTTTGCAGACTGTACTTTGTTTTCTTCAGACGACGTTAACTTTCTCTTTTTAGAGCAATCCTTTTATCCTTTTCATCATTTTTTTTTTTTTTTTGGTTGAAAAAAGCTTGTTATCGGTCTTGCTCGCTTCATTATGCAACAACTTTCACTTAGAATGTACTATTTTAAACAGACTGTACGTTTCCAAAAGAATATGCAGTAAATACTGGATGAAAAATCAATGTGATTGCAATGGATACTCTGGTTAGCAAAGGTCGTTTTGACTATGACCTATGACACACACGAGACCAAACCAACAAAAACCTCTATCGTCTCGAATTCCGGTTATGCTATCATTTTCGGATTCAAAGCCCAATGATCTTTAAAGCAGCAAACAAAAACATTTTCTTCAACTCAGAAACAGAGGAATTGTCTTCAAGAGCTGAGGAGGCAGGTGGAAAAAAGGGAGAAATGCGTTCCACGAATAGGCTTTCCAGGAAGATTAACCAAAGGACAGTCGTTTCGCGCACTTTCTTGGAAGAAGAGTAAAGGGGTGAAATTCACAGGTTTGAAATGTTAAGATGAACATTTCAATTTCATGTTTAAAGATCATTCAAGTTAAAAACCATTTCGCTCTGTTATCCGGATTAGTACTGTTCTTTGGTAGCTCTCTTTCTTAAAATTGTGATTCCTTAGAAAACCGAAATGATAGGAGTGAAAAGAAAGTATAAGTTTTTTTCAAGTGATGAAAAAAGGAAAATTGTAGAATACTGACCAAGTTAGATTTGCTGCAATTGCTAACCTCAAGAGCATAAATAATGAATCCAAAAAAAAAAAAAAAAAAATCAGGGACCAAAAAGCAATAAAAGACTTCTTCTTGAAAAAGATATGCTTAAAGTTTCTTTTACTGTCAAAATGATTCCTTAACCTCTCAATAAAGCACTAAATAATGTAATAATAGAATAAATACCTAACAAAACTAATAAAGAGGAATTTTAATCAAGAGCCCACGTTGTCTTTAGTATCGATTTCAAATTTTCACCATCATATTTCAAATTTCTATAAAAAGTCTCTTAAAGCCCCCGTATTTCAAAACGTCTTTATCTCGATTTTTTTCTTTAATGTGAAATTCGAAATATACAGATTCGACTGTATGCAATATTCCCACTGCGCGGCTCATAAAATTAAACATATTTAACAATTTGCAGAATCTATGACAAAGAAAGGCTACATATACGTGGATTTAACAAATCAATCTCATTTCTGAAGCAAAGTGTCAACTTTCACTCAATTATCAAAAAATTGTCGCAGCAGAGGAAGGCCTCTGTATGCTTGAGGGTCACACATGGAGCAGATTTTCAATGGCATTGGGGGGGGGGGGAGCGAAATGAATTTTTGACCTTTGTTACTCAGGAAAAAGTCGTTTTGATTTTTTTTCTTTTTCTTCTTCTTTTTCTCTCTTTTTTTTTTTTTTTGAGACTAACGTTTCGGGGGGGGTTGTCCCCAACCCCCCCCCTTAGCTACACCCCTGTATCTACTTGGGGAAGAGAATGGTATTCAGAAAGAAATAATATGCCTAAAAATCTTTTCAAGTCGGTTGCTGAAAATTGGAAATCGTGACCATTATTGTCATTAGCATATTTTTTTGAAAAAAAAATTAGACAAATCTATTAAGATACATGGTTTAGACGCATCTATTAGACAAATTTAAATGAAATAACAGCAATTTGCAAAAAAGAAAAAGAAAAAAGAACGTACGATTCCTTGCATAAAAACTAGGTATTCAATTTTTGCTTATTGTTCATGCATTCGGCCAATGGTGCGTTTACGCACCATTAAATTTGAATAACCATTTGTAAGATTTTTTATGACATTATTTTTATTTTATCTATAGAATTTACAACTTTAACCCATTATAAGAACATGTGATTAATCTCAAGTGGATTTATTGTACAATTTCAAAAAGTCAAATTTGACAGTCGACGTTTCAAGGTAAAAAACAAGCATATTTTGAAATTTTCTCTAAAGAAAATGCTTGCTCCAAATGAATTACTATTATTTTATAGATGAATTCAAAACCTTTTAAAATGGCATAAAAATTACATTTGTAAAAAATATACGAAACAGCGTTAGTTAAAAATTATTTACTGAAATGGTGCATATACGCACCTTTGGCCGAAAATGGGTTAATGCATAAATTGTAATGTATGTTTTCTCTTCTTAATTTAGCTAAATCATGACCACAAACTTGATGAAAGACCTGAGTTTTGCAGAGCAGCAGTAAATTATGGACCAGATGGAGTATTTTCTGCTAATATGACTGGTGGCCAGCAAAGTAGTCGTCTCTCAAGTATGCAAAATGCAGATGTTTTATTGATGCTACCCCCTAAATCACCTGAACAACAAATTTTAAAATCAGGACTTCTCGTAGATGCTATACCTTTAAAGACCATTTAATAGTTTATGTTCAGTAATGTGTTTGAATATCAACTGTATTGATTTATGAATTTTTGAATCAAAATATTGTTACAGAATTTAATTGTTAATATATTTGAAATTTTGTTGAATTTTCTGAAATATATTTTTGTAAAATAAAATTATTCTTGAGACTTTTAGTGGGTTTTTTCTTTAATTTAAATTTTTAAAATCTTTTTTACTTATTGTAATTATTGAAACAGCTCAAATCATAACCAGGCACCTAATGCCTGGTTATGATTGGCGCTAGGGGGGGGGCTGATGCATGAGGCATGCATCTTGCCAACAAGAATAACAATAACCTTGTGAGGGGGAATTTTTGTTTTGGTTTTTGCAGTTGGTAATTACAACCTTGTACCTTGTACTTCCAGGTACAGGAGGAAGTAGTTTAGATTTCACAAACAAATGCACTTAATTTCATTTCAAAAAATGCTGATTCAATACAATGGAGCAACCCCATGCCATTTTTCTCTGCTTGATGTTCTCTTCAGTTGCAATATTTAGACAATGATATTTGATGAACATCTAGCACTGTGCCTTTTTTGAGCAATCACGATTGCTTATTGTTCTCCTTTGACTGTTTTGAATTCCTATGATTTTATTTTCCCCCCGCCTCCCTCTGCAGCACCACCGTCGACCGGCCTCACGGTGCTGCTCCTGTAGCGAAAACCTTCTCCAGGTTGCGTCCATATCCTACACACACACACATACATACACACATGCACACATATACACACACATACATGCACACATACACAGGCATACACACACACACCTTCACACATACACACACACTCATGCCCGCACACAGACACAAATGCCTACATACACACACACACACTCGTGATTGTGAAAAACATAATTTGAATTCCAGATGTCAAAATTCAAATTAATTTTTTTCATTTTATTATCATTATTTTCATTGTCTAAATTTAAATAAAACTTAAGATGACAACATGTGATAAATAATGCAGTTAATACCTGAACTAGAGGCTAAAGAGTAACCTCCAAAAAAAAAATTCTGGGTGTTCTAAGGCTATCACACCCTTTGTATTGAAGGAAGGGGTTTGTAGACAAAAAATTTAAAAAAAGCTTCATTGCTAAGTGAAAAATAGGCCAGTGTGGAGTTGTGGCCTCAAAATTAGCTGTCAAATGAAGTGCCAAATCCGGAAATTTTCTCGTGTGTGAGGAGGGCGGGAGGAGAACAAAGACAAATTTTGCCTATTTACACATGAGCCAATTCGAAATACCGTACATACTCTATGTGCTCGCGTACAAATCGACCTTCAACTTGTTGGAGGAAAAATCGGAAACCGGCGTGTATAAGTTGAACTCCTACTTTCAAAAAAATATTGGGAACGTTTTCCCACGATTTTTGAACAGAAACACTATAAAAGAACAAAGATGGAAAGCAAAATTTAATGAACATTTTAATGTTAAAAAGCGTCTTATGTTTATTCTTTTGAACAAAAAGGGTTCATTTCTGGATCATTCCATTTCAGTGTGATCCAAAATTTTAGAAATTTTTTCCCTCGCCTTTTTGCATTTCTTTGAAATTTGGCTCATCGATTGTACCCTTTGAGGTAAGCAAAAGCCCAAATTTTAGATTTTATGTTTTTTATTTATGAAACTTTAATCTTTAGAAAAACCCTCTTTTTTTCATTGATGCTTGAATATAAAATGGACGATAACACAGCATAGTCCAGTCAATAGATACATTTTACCTTGCAAAAAATGGGGTCAAAGATTTTATTTTTTTAATTTGCACATATTGGTGCCGACATGGAAAAACCAAGTTATCCAACACGAAAGACCCCGGGAGAACTTTTGGGGGCCGAAAAACCACAAAAATTTATGACTTTTTTTGTTTTTTCCAAAATATCTCCGAAATGGTTCAACTTAGAAAAAAGTTTTAAATGTAAAGTTTAAAGAACATAAAATTTCCTACAACTTTTGTATTTACAACTTTTTTGTAGCACAAATAACAAGCTTGCTATAGCTCTTTGAAAATAGGCAGTTTTCCTCCACTCCGAAAAAAAAAGCTTTCACACTGAAAGCAAGGCGTCATAATTATTAGAACTTGAATAGAAACTTTAGTTTCAGAGAGTTTATCGACAGTTAGAGTAGTTTGAGTTTCTTGCTCACCTCCCCCCCCCCCGCTGGACACAGTAGCAATTCTGGCTGACAGATTAGTTCCCACTAGACTCCAAAAACAAACGATGTATTATGAAACTGAAATACATATATACGCATTCATTTAAAGCACATACGACGATGCAATAATAATTTTAAAAAAAACCTTCCCCACTGCTCACGAACTAACTTTTCTGATCTGACAGAGGTAGTCTTCATCAGACTCCAATAATAGATGATATATTGTTGTTTGTAACTGGATTATACAATATATACATTCATTTGAGGGATATAATTCGTACATTCTAGTCTAATTATTGCAAACAAAGATGCGATTTTTAAATATTAATGTGAAGGAATGAATATTAGGCAGCTAATAAGCAAACAATCAACACAGTCATGCATCCTATGCTCTGATACAATAATAATAATAAACCCTCCCCCACCGCTCACGAACTAATATTTCTAGTCTGACAGAGGTAGTCTTCAGTCAGACTCCAATAACATATGATTTATATTGCAGTTTGTAATTGAATTACATAATCTTCTCATTCATTTAAAGCACATAATTCGTACCATCTATTCTATTACAAGCGAAAATGCAATATTCGAATATAAATGTGAATGAATAAATATTAGGGTGATAATAAGCAAACAATAGACATAAAAATGAATAAATAAAGGTACAATAGTAATACGTAATGAACACTTTGAAAAAATTCTGCAGAAACTGACTTTTTGAGGCATGAAAAACCCAAAAGAATTACCTTACAAAATGAAAATCCAACTGTAGAAGATTAATACATATATCTAAATTACAGAGAGATTCATTCGACCTTAAAGCAAATAGAGAAATGACAACAAAATAGGCTGTTTATCTTCTTCGAAGCCGTTTTGAAGGTCCAGGTTCTCCCGGTTCAGAATCTGTAGGGGGTAGAAAGAAGCTGTGGTCCTTTAATTGTTCATCTCCTTGTTGCGGTAATTCCAAAAGCTCCTGGAACAAATCATCTTCTTCAGCAGTCTCATCCAAAGATGAAATTTCTGCAACATTTTCACAATTTGTGCCACTGCAGTGTTTGCACGTGCTGGAGCATTTTAAACCTGCCTTATAACAAGAACAGGCTCCAGTACAATTTTTCTTGCAGGTACAAGGTACAATCTTCAAAAGATTCTGAGTAACTGAATCTCTTTTCGTGTCAACATGCAATAGACCTTGCGTCCTGCGTTCCCAACCCCATTTCTCTGGATCAATTATGTTGCCCGACCAACTTTGAATTTGGTGGTAGAACCGATATGAGTGATAACGTCCAGCATCCCCCCTCCCCGCACGTTGGAGGTAGCCCTGCAAGATTTATCTTAGCTCTGTATACTAGTTTTATAAAAAGATTAAATTGCAAAGTATCCAAAGATAGGTTCAAATACTTTACGTCACCTGTGTATAATATTTGCAAAATGTTTTCTCCAGCTGCAGCTAAGGAAGGCTTCATGATGACAGATTGGGTCCATAAATACTTCAATAGCCTCCCTTATTTCAGGAGTTTTTTTTTTTTTTTTTTTTGACTATTTTGTACTACTTAATTTTGCCTTGGCCAAAGGCAAGTTAAAGTCGTATCACATCCACTAAACTCATGGATGAAAAGAATATTGCTGGGGTCAAACTTAAAAGATTTAGTAGGGAAAAAAACAAATCACAAGCATTCCCTCTTCCAGGTTTTAAAAAGAACAAGTTGCTGAAAGGCTGTCCTAAAGCTGTCATCAGTCCTCTCGCCCACTATAACAACCTTTTCAATTTCCTTCGCCTTTGAACGAGCAGTAAGTAAGTCGGCATCATCTTGAGTCTGCCTGACTTCAATGCCACACTCTTCGAAATATGTCTCAAGAAGTAGAATAAGACAATTCTTTTTGTTATTATTTGCCAGAAATCTTTCTTGAGGAATTTAGTTAACATGTTAGGTTCAACCATTACTTCAAGGGAAGTGATTGATTGCTCATTGATATAGCATTTGTGACAGGCAGTGTGAATTGTCACTTCTTTTAAGAACTTCAAAAAACGCTGATGTTCTTTATTTTGCCGTTTTGCGCTGCATCTTTGAAGATTTTATGTTCCCTTCTCCTTCACAATCGTTATTTCTCATTCATGCAAACTGATTTCGCAAATAATAATGATAATAATAACACCTTGGTTAGGCGTAATCATTTCTAGGAAAAAAAAATTGTAATTCAGAACACACAAATTGATAAAACATACTCTCGCTCAAACCCTGAAGTGACCAACATGAGTAGCTATTGAGTCGATTCATCTCATTTGAAGAAAAAAAAGGGGTGATGGAATGGGGGTGTTTTGTTTAAGTTAAAGGGAACGGAGGCATTTACCCTCAGCTGTGAAAGACAAATGATTTCCAAGGTCAGACTGCCGGCGTTTCTCCTTTTTTCCTCCGTTATCCGATGCGCTTTCACGCACTTCGCTGAAGGGGTTCAGAAAAAGTGTGACTTTCAAGAAGCTGTAACTCGCTTGCTTTTCATGCTACAAAAATGTTGTAATGACAAAAGTTGAAGGAAATTTAATCCTCTTTAACATTTGCATTGGAAGTTTTTTTGTACTTTTAACCATTTTTGAGATATTTTGAAAATACTACAAAAAGTCACAAATTTTGGGGGGTTTTCGGCCCCCAAAAGTTCTCCCGAGGTCTTTCGTGTTGGATAACTTGGTTTTTTCATATTGGCACTAGTATACAAAAATTTAAAAAATAAAATCTTTGACCCCATTTTTTGTAAGGCAAGCCCGTTTTTTTCTACCTATTGACTGGACTAGCACCAAATATAGATAGAAAGATTTGGTAAAAAGCATTTTAAGGTACATTAGTTGCTGTTTAATATGATATGTAACATGACAAATTTTACAAAATTTTTCATTTTTAAAAAAATTAATTTTAATTTAAAGTTTAAATTTTTCCAGAAAAATATACTTTTTTTTTTTAATCTTAAAACTTTGTGTATTTAATCTTTATTTGTACAAAATTTTAAGTTGGGATCTCAATGGGATCGTATTTTTATGAATTTTTGAATTAAATTTGACTTTAGAGATAATGATATTTTTCAGATTCTAATTAGTTAAATATGTGGTTCTCTTGATTAAAGTGAAAAACAACGTAAATAAAGCAAAAATATTGGAGAAGATACAGCATATAGCTATTTCAAGGCTACAATGGAACCTCTTCATCAGTGCAGAAAGCTCACCAACACAACCAAAAGTTGAGTTCTCTCGCAACTTTTGGTTGTGTTGGTGAGCTTTCTGCACTGATAAAGTGGCTCCATTGTAGCCTTGAAATAGCTATATGCTGTATCTTCTCCAATATTTGTGCTTTATTTACGTTGTTTTTCACTTTAATCATATTGTAGCACAAAGCTTATATGATAATTTTTCGTATGTGGTTCTCTTACTGGTAGTGGTCTTGTGAGTTGTAAGTATGATGAGTTGTAAGACTATGCTTGAAATGAGCTGACATGAACTCGTAGATTGGTAAGCACCTCTCCCCGCACCACCATTTTTAATTTATTTTTTTATTCCAGAACTGTTTTCAAAATGTAAAAAAATAAAATAAAATGAATAGTAAACTTATTAAAATTTGGTAAATGTTCTTCAAAGCAAGACGAAGTACATTCTTCCCCCTCCCACCCACCCACCCAAGCGTAGGATTAACAATATACATACTAGTATCACGCTTCACCTGGGGATTGAATTGAGGATTATTTTTACTCCATATGTTGTATTTTTGTTTTCAGACTAAGTGTTTCGTTTTCGATCCTAACTTCGCAAAATGTACTTGATTAATTCAATATCTGATAAGGAAAGTTATGATTTATTTCATCCCCTACCCAACACCAACCTTCAATTTTGAAGGGAGGAAAGAAACAATTTGCTCCAAGATCATAGCAAAATAGTAGCGTTTCCTCCCATATATATATATTTTTTAATGTTTTTCCATTCTTTCTCCACAAAACTAAAAATAAATCAAAGTATCAGATCATATGTCTGTCTGCATAACTGTCTTTCTACAACATCTGGAGTGCAGCTGTTCTTTTTTTTTTTCTTTTCTTTTCTTTATTGCTTGTTTTCTTTTTAATTTATGTTGTAAAGTAGAGTAATGCAATAAGATCTATCTATACAAATATTAAAAGCAGTTATTGATCAAACAAATTTTTCTCTTTTGAGCATGACCTTCCATGTTGTTAAGCTTCATTCCAGATTCCTCTCCCCCCCCCCGGCCCTCACATTCCCAGTTTCCGAAAAAAAAATGCAAATGAGTGTTTCTATTTGCCTGTGAAAGTTTTCCTGACTCCTGACTTTTATTTTTATGATCACCCCCCCCCCCGGCCTACCATTTATAAGCCTTTGTCGCTACTGATGTTTGGCAGCATTTCAGTTTTGTTATGATTATTACTCTTATGTACCAGTTTTTTTTTTTTTTTTAATTTTGAAAAAGATAAAAAGTGGATGCTTGCCCGTGGGGGGGGGGATTACCAATCTACAAGTTCATGCCAGCTCATTTCAAGCATAGTAATTTTTACTTACAACTCACTCAGGGCCCGACTAACTAAACGTGAGGCTCAAGACCTGCAATGCTTTGTAGGCCCCCCTCTCTATTCTATAACTTTACGAAAATGCAAAATAATGTTTAACATTTACTTAAAGATGATTTTTTAATTATTTTCTGAAAAGTACAAGATTTTTTAAAGCTATACATAAGTTCTTTTTAAAAATTTGGGATCTCATGTTTAGTTGGCCAGTGTCTTAATCAGACCCTGAACTCACTAGACCATCACCGGTAAGAGAACTCCATATTTAACTAAATATAATTTGATATCATTATTTCTTAATTCTTAAGTCAAATTTTATTCAAGAATTCATAAAAAATATGATCCCGTTGCGATCCCTACTTGAAATTTTGCACAAATAAAGATAAAATACACAAATATTTTTGATTTTTTTTTTTAATTCGTTATACGTTTTTGTGAAATTTTAATTTATTTTTTTTAATGAAAATTTTATAAAATTTGTCATGTTGCATATCATATTAAACAGCAACTAATGTACTTTAAACAGCTTCTTACCAAATCTTTCTATGTATATTTGGTGCTGTGCTGTCGTATATTTTATGTTCAAGCATACATGAAAAAAAGAGGTTTTTTTTTCTAAAAATTAAAGTGTCATAAATAAAAAAGGTAAAACTCTGAACTTTTGATTACCTCAAAGGGTTCAATCGATGAGCCAAATTTTAAAGAAATACAAAGAGGTGAGGGAAAAAACTTTGGACACTTGACATGGAATGACCCCCTTCTGAGTCGCGGTTTCTGTAAAGGGTTCGATTTCGCGTTTATGATTCGCGTTATGATCGCTACATATTGCTCTTATTTTGAATAAATATCAGTAAAGATTTGTGCTGCATCCATATTACACTTTTTTTTTTAATGAGCATCATTATAACTCGACTATCGTTGAAAATTTGAGAATACAGCAACTCCCGCACTTTGACGTTGTCGGTCTTTTACTGTAATTATTTTGTCTTTATCTCAAAGTCAGACCATGAAACATGCCATCCCAGTAAGCAAAATATCTTGCCTCAGTATTGCATAAAGGTTGACATGCAAGAAAAATCATCTTGCATTAATGCTGCCTCAATGTTGTTATGTTACTCCATTTATGCTGTCAGCAGGCTGCCACAATATTGACTGACAAGGTGTATGCAGCATAATATCAGGAAAATATCAAGGTAGGCTGCTTTTGTAATATTGCATACGTATTGATATGACAGGATAATATCAAGATGTTGTCATGACAGCATGAAATCAAGGTCTAGGCAAGATGTTCTTGCTTTTGTAATCTTGCATACGTATTGATATGACAGGATAATATCAAGATGTTGTCATGACAGCATGAAATCAAGGTCTAGGCAAGATGATCTTGCTTTTGTAATATTGCATACGTATTGATATGACAGGAAAATGTCAGGATACATTGACATGACAGTATGAAATCAGCACGTTTGCAAGGTGTTTTATTTATTTATTTATTTGTATTATTTTCACTTTAAACTCGAGAATTAAATTTCATTCTTTAATTATTTCTGTTATTCTTCAAGATAGCTTTTTAGCCTAAGAATATTTTCTTAAAGCTGACATCTGATCGGAAATTCATATAAAGGTATTAATAGTACTCGCAATTCAATTTAAAAAATGAAAGTTTCTTCGTTTTGCGTAACACTTGACTTATTTTTTAAATTCATGCTTCTAATTGTATTATAAAGACATAAAATGCCTAGTTAGGAATAATTGCGGAAGTTTTTATAACACATTTAGGAGTAAAGAAAGCAAAATAATAAATAAGTAAATAAATACAATAAAGTACATTTCCAAATGGATGTCAGCATTGAAAATATCCCATTGACAAAACACATAAATTTATCTTAAAGAATAACATAAATAACCATTGAATAAAATTAATCTTACTCATGAGATTGAAGTGATAATACGAAATTCTGGGCTTCATGTCCTTTGTTTCTAAGTCTAGGGACGAAAAACGTTATTTTCGGCCATTTCTAACATTGATCGCACATCGTCTGCGATGTGCCTTGTTTAGTACTATATTAATAAACAAATGCAGTTATCAGTCATTCATAAGTTATTCCTAAAACAATACTATTCCACACTAATAACTAAGCAACCAACTTAACGAAGCCTAAAGAACGCAACGCCAACGCCACGTGCAGCTCCTCTAAACCGACTGAATCGTAGGTCGAAAGAGGAAAATGTGCCAGCAATGCGGAGGGACGCTGGGTAGAAAGAACTGTGCGCATGCGCAAGTATCAACGAAGGTCCACCTGTTCTATTGTGTACTAATTACCTTGACGGCGACAGCATGAAATCAATATCATCTTGACGGCGTCAACATGTATGCAATGTTGTTATTGTAAGGTAATATCAGTATTGATATTTTAAGATGAATTACAGTGTTGCATACGTGTTGTTATTGTAATATTGCTTTTTAATCTTTATGCAAGCTTTATGCAGCATGAAACACGTCAATATATTGACGCCGTGAGTATAATATCAAGATCTGTCAAGGTTGATGCAAGAAATTTTGCTAGTAGGGATGCGACTTGACTAGTGGTCAGAGGAGTCGGACTGCGACGAGGGGGTCGGGCATGGCAACACAAAATGATGTTCCTTTGCTTCCTCCGAATCAACGTATACCAAAGAAGTATGAAAACAACGAAGCCAGCTGACGACCGCACACTTTTAAAATCCCAAAGGAGTACTACAAGGCAATACATTGAGGTTTGTGAAATGGTGCAATCTTGCAGCACGGGCGTCGTTGGCACGGGGGACAGGGGGGACACGTCCCCCTCAATATTTTGAACTCGTCAAAAGTCCCCCTCAATATTTGAGAAAAATAAATGCGCATACAAAAAAAATCCGGTATTATTCATTTGTGACAAAAAAAAAAAGGATTTTGGACCAGAACTGTTGATCTACCACGAAAACGAATAGAAAATGACACCCCTTGTCCAGCAAAAACTGCCTTATCTGTAACATTTGAGAAACCATCTGAAAGTCTGTTGATTCCCACACTGTTCGATGTCCGTTTACTTGCCTTTTTTGCCCTCTACTTCTTCTTTTTCTTTTTTCCTGTATCTTATTACTCTTCACCTCCTACTAACAAAACTCATTAAAACGACGATCCAACAATCGAATCCCCCCACCATCTTTCTGACCACTCGGACGTGTGTGATAAATCTTTGTTGGGGTTCGCTTCGTGTTTCCTTCCCTTGATCACACTGTCTTAAAAGAAAATGTTTTCTCAGAATTGAGATCAAGGTCGAATGTGTCCCCTGCAAAAAGTGTATGTTATTTTCTAGCCAAACGCAGCTGTGTGAAAAGCAAACTTCGGACCAAAAAATTCTGCAATTCGAATAAACCATCATTTTCAATTTCTCCAAAACTTCAAGGCCCATTTTAATTCTTTTATGGTAAGTACTGCTCTCTTTTTTCGTTGAAAAAGGCATAACGATGTACAGCTATTGGAGGTTCTCTCAAAAAATATTGAAGACACCCTCATTAGAAAAATACCTCTCAAATTTCTTTTCCCTTTAGGCGGGCCCTCGATTCTTTTAGCGCCATCAACACTTGAGTTCAAATTGGTATTGGATATTTCTTTCTTATGTTTTCTCTTAGCCTTAACATGAACCATAAGCCTTTGTCGAAAAAGCGAATATTATAAGAAAATTTTCGGTATTTCGTTTTTATTTTTCATGGTTTTCATCAACTTGCTACGAGCTAAGTTAATAGAAGAAAATAATGATTTTGCACAAATGATAGTATAAACTTTCGACTACAACATGAAAATAAAAGTATTTTACTATTTATTGATAGTTCACAACATAAAATATTTTATCCGTATTTTTCTAATACATTACATAACTTCTAAGATATATGACAACTGAAGAGAGGATTCTGGATTCTCTCTTTCTCTCCACCATAGAAGAAATATCTTAATTTCGTTCTTTGATTATCTATTAGCTTGCAAGAATAGTGACCAAAAATGCACTAAAAATTAACAATTTAAGTTCTTAAAATTTAAAACTTTTCTTCTTTCTTGTATAAAAATTTTTCAAAATTTCATTGTTATAAATAGTGATGTTCCGGATATCCGAGGGAATATAAAGATCCGTATCCGTATCTGTTACTTTTTTGACGGATCTAAAACGGATCGTTTCTATTCTAAAAAATTTTAAATATTTGAATTAAAGACTCTTAAATTCCGTTTAAATTAGGTTTTATTCCCTATTTAAATTATAAGGTATCATTTCAGAAGCCGATTTGTACCCCCCCCCCCCCGTTGCAAAAAGGAAGGTGAAGTAAGTTTTAAAAGTATGTATCAGTGTGTCTTTTTGTGGCATCGTAGCTCCTAAACAGATGATTATAGATATTAATTAAAAACCGAATTAATGTTTCTCACAATTATGGTAGTAAAAATTTTCCCGTACCCGTACGTTAAAAATGTTGGCCCTAATTGAAAGAATGAAGTTTTCTGCGTTTGATATTTATTTGAAACTTCCAACTTATATACAGTAGGAGCTATAATCTTGTTAAGTAAATTTTAAATGCAATCCTTAGCCTTTATACGCGTGATTGGTAGCGATTTCATAGTCGGAAGATAAGGAGAAAAGGCTCATTGATTTAAAAATTTTACCTGCTGACAGTTCATATTTGTTAACAAATGTGTGTTCTGACCCGCGAAATTCATCTTAATATGAGGTCGGCTCTCTGGGACATGTTTTGTTTTGTTTTTTTTAATATTTAATTTAATATTAGTTTTCGTTATTGATTTGGGGTTTCTGTTATTCTTCATTTTTGTTTCTCTCGGCATCCTTCAAAAAAAGTGAGACTAAATTCTCTATTTATTGTTTGTAAACGCGTTCCCGGTTCTATATATTAAGTTCGGTGGAATGGGTCAGCGCTGCATTTATGCTGAAATAAAATGGGGAATATTATTTCTGCCTGTCCAGTAGCAGCTATACAATCTTGCTCCTGTATCCTACATCTACCGAGTAAGCTAGAAATAATTTTTCACATTCCTTCTAAGCATTAATGCAGCGCTGGCCCATTCCTTCCAACTCTATCTCAATTTTAACGGAGATTTCTTTAAAGAGTAAATGACAGTCTTGATTATATTTTTTCCCGCAGTTGACATTTTTTGAATAAACTGCCATTATTCTGACGGGAATACATTCTGTAACAAGTTTTACACTTGGATAGTTGAATTGGGTAAAAAAAAAAATTTGAGATCCGTATCCGTATCTGTATCCGCGGGTCTTGACACTAATGATCCGTATCCGTACCCGCGGATCTACTTTTTTAACGATCCGGCACATCACTAGTTATAAACATCAGTAAAATTTGCATTTAAATGAATGCGTACATTACTGAAGGGAGACGTTACTGGTATAAATACTGAAAACTCGAAGTTTGGTTGGAATTCCTAGTTAATGGTAAATTTAAAATGGTTCACAAATTGTTTGGGTTTTTTCTTTCTCTGTAGTAAAAACCGCACTACAAAGAAGGGATTGAATGAAGCATCCGGCCTGGTTGAATCATGAGGTATGACTCGGCCCCTTCGGCCTGTTATAACTGAGAATATCCATTTTTACAATTATAATTTTATAAATTATTGTCCTTATATAGTTATACACAACTAAACTGTACTACAAAATCTAGTGGAAAATTATATTTTATTAAAAAGTTTGTGTGCTGAACGCTTGGAATCAGAAACTGCAATAGAATTGATAATATATTCTATTTAACTTGAAAATTCTCAAGAAATAAATAAGTTACATTAAATTATATTTAGTTAATAATTATATGAACAACTTTAGTTGCTTCAAATAAAGTGCAGTTAAAATATTGCATTCTTGAAACATTTCTAGCTTTGAAACTTCAAAAAAAAAAAAAAAAAAAAAACAGATTTTAAAATCTACCGGGACAGATGTCGCAGCAATAAGAACCCTTAAGGAATTTCTTTTAAAATTATATTTTGCTGTTTTGTTATTAGTATAAAATTTCAGTTTTATTTATTTAAATATATTGATGTGCGGTAAAATTTACTCAATTCCCAGTCTATGATCAAGATTATTAATGATAATCTAGGATTATAAAATATCCAGAGAATTATAAAAACGTAAATAAAAGCTAAATTTTTATCTTTTAGTTTTTATAAACCTAAATACGAGAAGAATGCCCCTTCCTTGCGCATAATTTTCATCCAAAATCATGGTATTTCCTCTTTAGATAATTAAATTCATTTAAAAAATGAACATTGATATAAGGCTATAAAAGAACAGTGAAAGATATAAAGTTTTGATTTAATTTGTTATTTTAAAGGAAAAGGTTTTGGGGTGTATTATAGGTCAATGTGTGAATTCGCGTGCATTGTTAATTATATTATTATTTCTTTGAAAGTTGAATAGTACGGCTTATTTTGCCATTATCCTTCTAGGAATGAATCAATTTGTTGTTCCTTGTCTTTCAAAGATATAAACAGATTTAAAAGAATACATTTTTCTATTCATGTTATTTCTTTTGTTCATAAGTAAATACGAAACGAAAAAAGGAAGTTAAAGAAAGAAATAAAAAATATAATAGTGCAAACTGTATCAAAAATAATAACTCCGCAGCTATAAATTAACACTGAAGTTACTGATATTTTTATATTACTATTATCTTGATATATTTACGATCAGTAATCATATGGATATTCAATTTTGTGTTCGATGTTCAGTCGACTCTCGGAATTTCTTTGCATTTTAGGGCAATGCCTAGGGTATTTTGCACTACAAAATACAAGGGGAGGGAGGTCCGTTATCTAGTAAGTTTTTTTTTTTTTTTTTTTCGAAATTTAAAACTGCTGCTTAGGAAATAAGTCGAGCTATTCTCCCTTGTAAATAAAAAGTGAAAATATTGTTATTTTATTGCTTTATTTACTGTTTTTTTTTTTTTTTTTTGATGCCCTCAACTATTTTATCCATAGGGGAAAAAATTTCACTTGTTTGTTTGCTTCGGTTTTTACGGGATTAGATTGATGTTTAGAGACTAACTTTTTATTTTCCGTTGTCTTATTGAAACATTAAGAATACGCTTATTTGAGACGGTTTTCGACCGTATTTTTAGCCTTTTGAACGTCAACGCTCCCGAATGGGAACATCAATTAAAAAAAAAAAAAAAAAAAAGAAAGAAAGAAAGAAAAACTTTATAATTTTCGCTTGTGAGTATTTTCAAAAAAATACTTTTATCAACAAAAGTAGATTTAATTTTTTAAAAGAAAAACTCTTTCAATAATGCTGTTCCTACAAAACATACAAAAAACCCGTTTTTATCGATTTTCAGAGTTAAAACTCTTTTAGCTTAATGCTGATACAATTTCACAGACAATATGTATAGAAATCATGCTGAACAAACACGACCGATAAAAATGAGCTATCCATAAACTCCCTTCTTTAAGATAGAAGAAAGGTTTCTTGTAACTCCGAAACACGTGCTTGCTGCTTCCTGAAAATTTGTACCTATGAACTTTGTTTTATCTTCTTTTACTTTTCAGCACACGGACATTTATAATTCTTACTTGTATTCATTACTAGTGGTACCCACACGGCTTTGGTTCGCCTGTATATTTACAAATAATGGATGATGAATTTTCTTGCCAATTGGCTTGTACCCATGTTACGCTTCCACGTTATGATAATTTCGTATCTCGACAATTGGCTTGTGCCCATGTTACGGTTCCACGTCATGATAATTTCGTAATTTACTCGTCCATCTTATGATAGTTTTGTTCTTAAAATTGCAATAGAAAAAGAACCACATCGAATTTTTGAAAAATTGCTTTGAGGTGCATACCCCCATGCTTACAAATTAACTTTGTGCCAAATTTCATGAAAATCGGCTGAACGGTCTAGGCGCTATGCGCATCACAGACATCCAGACATCCTCCGGTCAGAGAGACTTTCAGCTTTATTATTAGTAAAAAAGATAGAGTTCATTCTTTTTATTTTTGAGTTGGTAGCCTTCCCGTTTCTTTTAACATCACTAAATTAAAGTTACCGTTTAAAAAAAAATGGTGGGGGGGGGATATAACCCCTTGGTGATTGTTTTGCATTGCATCTATCGTCCCCCCCCCCAATAATGAAGAGCCAGCGACGCCCATGCATTATTGGGCGGTTTACATCAACTGGACACACAGGTCATTGCAGTTGAACAAGAGTGCTTACTTTTTTTAAACAAAGGTGAAACAAATTTTGAAAAATCAACTAAGTTTTTCAAAAATGACTTAGACATTGAGAGACTGCGTTTACACTTGAATATGTTAGCCGATATCACTATTTTTTCCTACTTATTTTTTCCTTTTTTTCAAAGCCAAAAAATATGTGTTAGGCTTGTTGAGTTTTCGGGGTTCTAATGTTGATTATATGACTTTAAAATGCTTAAAAAAAACTTTAAAACTCACTATTTTTCATCTCAAATTCAGAAAATTTCCCTCGGCAAGACCCCGGTATGCCCCCCCCCTCATATTTTTTTAAATCGGCGTCTCTGGAAGTGCCCATCCATGCAAGTGAAATGCCCTACCTTATATCAATGCTTAGCTACGGCACTGCACGGCTTCCCATAAAATAGAACAAAAAAAAAAGTCTCTTTCTAAAACAAAAGTGACATGGTTAAAACAGAAAATTTGTATACCAATATTTAGATTGTTTTGCTTTGAAAACGCCATGTCAGAGATACTGTTTGTTCAAATTATACACAGCAGAAAATATGTAAATTTGCATTTTCAAGGTACAAAAATCTGACCTTCATTTGGGGGAGGGGACCTCCATGGGATTACATAACCCCCTTAACTGCCGGTGATGTCAACCCCCTCCTCCAATAATTTTTGCAAGTCTGCGCCCCTGTATGCTGTGAATGGTTGCCTTCCCTATAAATGGGTCCTTATGGCAGGGGCGTAGCTAAGGGGGGATTGGGGACAACCCCCCCCTAAACGTTAGCCTCAGAAAAAAGAGAGAGAGAGAAAAAAGAAGGGAGAAAAGAAAGAAAAAAAAAGAAGAAAAAGAAAAAAATCAAAACGATTTTTTTCTGAGTAACAAAGGTCAAAAATTCACTTTGCTTCCCCCCCCCCCAATGCCATTGAAAATCTGCTCCATGTGTGACCCTTAAGCATAAAGACGCCTCCCTCTGCTGCGACAATTTTTTGATAATTGAGTGAAATTTGACACTTTGCTTTAGAAATGAGATTGATTTGTTAAATCCACGTGTATGCAGCCTTTCTTTGTCATAGATTTTGCAAATTGTTAAATATGTTTAATTTTATGAGCCCCGCAGTGGGAATATTGCATACAGTCGAATCTGTATATTTCGATTTTCACATTAAAGAAAAAATCGAGATAAAGAGGTTTTGAGATACAGTCGCTTTAAGAAACTTTTTATAGAAATTTGAAATATAATGGTGGAAATTTGAAATCGATACTAAAGACAATATGGGCTTTTGATTAAAATTCCTCTTTATTAGTTTTGTTAGGTATTTATTCTATTATTACATTATTAAGTGCTTTATTGCGACCATTTTGACGGTAAAAGTAACTTTAAGCATATCTTTTTCAAGAAAAAGTATTTTATTGCTTTTTGGTCCCTGATTTTTTTTTTTTTTTTGGATTCATTATTTATCCTCTTGAGGTAGGTTAGCAATTGCTGCAAATCTAACTTCGCCAGTATTCTACGGTTTTCCTTTTTTCATCACTTGAAAAAAAGCTTCTACTTTCTTTTCACTGCTATCGTTTCGGTTTTCTAAGGAATCACAATTTTAAGAAAGTGAGCAACCAAAAGAACAGTACTAATCCAGATAACAGAGCGAAATGGCTTTTAACTTGAATGACTTTTAACCATGAACTTGAAATGTTCATCTTACATGTCAAACCTGTGAATATCACCCCTTTACTCTTCTTCCAAGAAAGTGCGCGAAACGACTGTCCTTTGGTTAATCTTCCTGGAAAGCTTATTCGTGGAACGCATTTCTCCCCTTTTTTCCACTGCCTCCTCAGCTCTTGAAGACAATTCCTCTGTTTCTGAGTTGAATAAAATGTTTTTGTTTGCTTCTTTAAAGATCATTGGGCTTCGAAACCGAAAGTGATAGCATAACCGGAATTCGAGACGATAGAGGTTTTTGTTGGTCTGGTCTCGTGTGTGTCATAGATCATAGTCAAAACGACCTTTGCTAACCAGAGTATCCATTGCAATCAGATTGATTTTTTCAGCCAGTATTTACTACGTATTCTTTTGGAAACGTACAGTCTGTTTAAAATAGTTCTGAGGGAAAGTTGTTGCATAATGAAGCGAGCAAAACCGATAACAAGCTTTTTTAAACCAAAACAAAAAAATTAAAATGACGGAAAGGATTACTCTAAAAAGATAGTTAACGTCGTCTGAAGAAAACCAAGTACAGTCTGTAAAGCAGCATTAGACCCATCGCACCCTTCTGAAGGTAATTTTATTTTAATTTAAAAGAAAAACTGCATAGCATTAGCATTACATGAATAAAATGTTTAAAAACGAAATGAATCTAGATTATTTCTGTTGAAGTATGAAGTATGAAGTGAAAAGGGGGGGGGGGGCGCTTGAAACCAGCGCGGGCACCGAGACCACAGGTCTATTGTACTATCCCCGCTTAGGCTACTAAAGGAGCCCAGTAACAGAAATAATAGAGATTATTTATAAGTAACAGAGATTATTTCTGTTAGCTTGGTTCGCATTAAAAAGTAGAAAATAAAAAAAACTTCTGTTTATAATACTCGAAAATTGCTGTTGCTCTCTCAAATAGATATTTATGTAAATTCTAAGGCAGCTAATAAAATTAAAAATAAAGACTTGAATGGAGAACAGATGGTATGCATTTGAGCGAATAACTTTCTACCGCCTATATTTCTTCCCTAACTTTTTTTATTCAAATTTTATTAACTGCTTTAGAATTAGCATAAATGTAAATACATAAAAAGGAACATATAAATATAACGATATGAAAAGCAATTTCATTTTCTGATGGTTATAATTCAAGAAATCTTTTTTTTATTGTATTTCATACTTTTAGTGCAAACCAAGTTGGGTAAAAATAGTCTTTATAGTCTGACCACCAATGAGATTGAAAGTCAAACATCCAGTTTACAGGCGGAAATGGAAGTATCTATTAGCTTTCAGGGATGCCAGCTTTTGTAGATGTGTGTTAGCCTCTAACTTAAGCAGTCATACTGAAATGAACGGCACACGCTCATCAGATATGTGATCTCCCTTTGATTTGGATAGACTGGTTTTGACAAGACGTTGTTAGAAAATTTCACTTTAAATTAAATGGAGGGAAAAGAAAAAAAAAGTTGAATTTTCCAGAACATCAAAAAAAAAAAAAAAAAAAAAAGAAATCTTTACTTTTGTTTTGTTTGACACAAATATCGGAATTGGGGCACCCCATTCCAAAGTATGTAAGATTCACCTCCCTCTTATTTTTTTTAATACTAATATATATATAATATATATATATATATATATATTATATATATATATATATATATATATATTATATATATATATATATATATATATATATATATATATATATATATATATATAAAGAAGTAACCCCCCCCCGAAAGTCGGATCTAGCTACGCCTCTGCCTTATGGCATGTGTGGAAGTCGGAATACACGCCATATTACGGTGCAGTTAGAAAAGTGAGAAAAAAAGTGCACTCCAAATTGTCAGATTTTGCTGGCACACGGCAGCAACCATGAAAAATGAATGCGTAAGTATTTATGTCTTTCGCATCTGTTTGGAAAGGGTTTCACCAAAATTGGGAAAATGGTCTCGTTTGCAAGTATTGAATTTTTTCTCCCATGTTTTCAGAGAAACGTAACTCTGTTACTGGTAGGGGAGTGATGTAGGGGACATAGCACAGCCTTGATTAATTTTTGGAAATAGATAAATGACACTTTCACGTTGATGGAAAACGTGGTTGTGAAAAATGAGAAATGGTTGCAGACGTTACATAGAAATAACAGCCGTTAGGAATATAAAATAAAAGTGTTATAATGGAAACTTGAGTGATCTTTGTGTATTTGTGTGTTATATATTATAAAGAAGAAATACTAGCGGCCACAGGTTTACTCACTGAACCTTTTTGATCACGTGAGATAGATCCTCGTAGGCTACAATTTTGCCGCGCTGAAGTTATGACGTCACCTTAACCGCGGTTTTAAATTGACTGAAACGAAAGTGGCTCCAAGAAAACGCGGGATCTTTTATTTTGTTTTGACTAAAGCAGCTGTGGGGCAAATCGACATCAACGACAGGATGTTATAAGAGGACTAGTGATGCATGAAATAGAAAATTAAAAGAATGCCTAGCATTTCTTTTAGTATAAATTAAATTATGTTACGACGGGTTAACAAAAGAAAACCCAAGACACGGTATGTGATGCGGGAATATTTATAATTTGCCTGTCAAAAGATTTCAATACTTATCCCTTTGTGTAAAGTTGTTGACATTAAATTCACATTTTGTGCCATAGATCTGTTATTAATTAAATGATTTTTAAGATGTTAACGATTTCTTTAAATTACATGTTGTAATTATGCGAATTAATTTCTTGTGGTCTGTTTGAAGCACGATTGATCATTTTCAGTACCCTTTTTACTTCTCTAATTACCATTTTGTACATTGATATTTTATGAAAAACAGTTAATGTGTATAGTACTAATTAATGTCGAGTGTTAACCTTTTTTTTGCAAGAATGTCCAGATAAATTTTGGACAACTGCTGAAATAGAAAAGGAAGTAAAGATTTGGAAACTCGGACAATAAATATACTGTCGAAATTCTGAACATAATATTGCATACACTTAGCACACGATTTAGGAATGATTAAATCAAATTCAAAACTTTCCTATCTAAAATAAAATGAAAGTCAGAAGTGTTCTATTTTGACTACATTGCAGGATTTTATTGACATTTTAATCTGCTGCTTTCAATGCAGGATTCATCCCAATAATGCATGAAGCTATCACAGCAAGTTGCAAAGAAATCTGTGGGAAGATAACTCTTTCCATTGAAGGTGATATCTCGGAGTAGAATAGAAAGGTCATACTTTTGACCTTTCAATCAAAAAATTGATTGAAAGGTCAAAATTTCAATGAAAGTGACTGTTTTGCTTCTGTTTTGAAGTGAACATATGTATTGGATTCAAGCAGACTTCTAACATTTGCTTTTAACAATAAAATAAAATATATATATATATATATATAACACTTTCTAAAACTCAAGACCTTTTATTTACAAATTATTGGGGGAAAAAATTATATATATATATATATATATATATATATATATATATATATATATATATATATATATATATATATATATATATATGTGTGTGTGTACAGTTTGTTTGTGTACGAGGTGATTTTATAATTTAAATGGACATAAAAACTGCAAGCAAATCTAGAGTTGTACACTCATATCTGGTAGACAAGAAACACTCAACATCAGTTATTGGCCATTGATAAACTCACTCATCAAGAAGTTCTGAATAAACTAGTATTGTATTGGTTTAAATCATTTTAAATTTCTCTTCTGTTTTGTTCGCAGCAAAGAAAAAACACAAAGATGAAAAGATAAATCCCTATTTTCCTTAAGAATCATTCATTTATATTTTTTAACCCATTTTATCCCACTGTCCTATTTAAAGGACAGCTGAAGGTTTAATTAATCTTTAAAAAAAACATTCTTCTCAAATTCAAGAAAAATAAATAAAATGAGTTCAAGAAGAGAACAAAATTATCAATTAATTTCCTTAATGTTTGACACTACCTGTCCTTTGTTCTGACATGTCCCAGAATGATGTACAGTTGAAATTATAGCTAAAATTAGCATTCGTTGTTGGCATTTTTTTCACAATACAATTGAAATGAGATTTAAAAAATGTGTCAGTTTTGTCAAGAGACAGGCTCATCTTTGATAGGATACTACTTATGATGATTTTTTTTTTTTTTTTGAGTTGTCAAATGAAAGTAAATTATGAACCTAATTTTTAAGCATGTTTAGTAAAATTAAAGCAAAGGGATGCAAGTGGCAATTATTAAAAATTTGGAGCCAGTTCAAATAGTAGGTGAACTTATCCTCAATCTTGGAGTAAGAAATGTACTATTAGCCCTGGTAGGTGCTGCTGCACAGCATGATTTAGAAAAAAAAATCAATGAAATACTACCTAGGAAGTTATCATTAAACGCATTTTACTCAAAACTTGAAAATGTCCACTTACATCCCTTTGCTTGTCACTGCCTTAGTTATAATCTTCAGTCTTAAATTATCAAAATTAACCTGTAAAATATCATTCCAATGTTTAAAAGAAAACATATTGTTTATGAACAAATAAAATTATTTTTTGGCTATGTAAAATTACAATGTCAAAAAAAAAAAAAAAAAAAAAGTTTTTGTCATTAAGTCATTAGGTATCATTTCTTGTAAGCAAAAAGTGCTAGTGGATGCTGCCAAAAATTACAAGACTATTTTTAAAACTTGGGTTTCTTTCTTTTCTTATGCCAAAAGAAACTGTTGAAGTTTTTCTTTCTTGTGAGTAATCCTTTAATTCTGGTTTAAAAAAAAAAAATTATGTGTGATAATTATCTTTGTGGCTAGATTTGTATGTTGATGATTCTGATTGTATTATCTTTAAAAATGCTAAAATTTTAGCTTTTGTTTTATTATTTAATCTTGAAGGGAATCATGCCTGGTATCCAGGATTTCTTAAAGGGAGGGATTTTGGTTTCAATTCAATTCAATGTTTTTCAGTCCTTATCCCTTGTCTACGTAATTGTCAGAAAAACAGAACAATGTGTCAAATTATTCATTTTTGTTTAAAGATCACAAATAGGGACTTAAAACCGTTTACCCGCCAATGTTCCAAAAATGGAACATCATATTTAACTGAAAATTTTCCCAAGAAATAACGTTATAATAAAAAAGTTTTTTTTTAACACAGTTTAGTCTTATTTCAAAGTATTTTTTGATTTCCTGCTTGATTGTTTATATATTTTCAATTATTTATTGCGATTTTTCAAAGATGAGTGTTTTTTTTAGCTTTTTGCAACTTTTTCTTATAAAATTTACCAAAAATTGGCTTTTTCAGAAAATGTGATGATATTTATTATAGTTGTGAAAATTACTTCAATGTATGATTTTAAAATGCTTGTAGAAATGTACAATGATATTTCTAAAATTTGTACCCCTTCAAAATAGCATGTTCCAATTCTGGAACATTCGCGCTTTTAGGGAGTCAAATTTCCAAGAAGTAAATCGTTCGACTTCAAAGGGGAAATTTCATTTTTCGTAATACATGTTTCTTTTTTCTTCTCATTTTGAATGTACTCTGATGTAGATGTTGGCAAAACCAAGTAAGTTTATATTTTGAAAGGATATGATGTCTCGTTAGCAAAGAAAATAATTACAGTCTACTGTTTGACGGACTATATGGCTCCGAATCCACACCTGCTCGGACAGCTGCATTGTCACGTGATAATAAAAAATGATATTAGTGAGCATTTTATTCATATTTTAAATGCAGTTCAATAATTCGCTAGCTTTGTTTTCGAGCTAAACGAAATTCTGTTTGACGCTGGGGTCTGTCCAGGATTTTTCACAGGGTCCGTTTTTTGTGAAAAATAAAATAATTTTGTGAAAAGTGAATTATTTTTGTGAAAAATAAAATAATTTCGCAAAAAAAAAAAAAAAAAAAAAAAAAAAAAAATTTTTTTGTTAAATCGAAATTTTAGAATTTAGAGCAGGCACAAACTACATCATTTAAATTTAAAGTAGAGAGTTTTCCTCTTCTATGTTGAGAATATCAGAGTTTTCCTCTTCTATGTTGAGAATATCATTCTGAGGTGTTTTTCTAGTATTTAGCGGGGGGGGGGGGGGGTTGGCATCGCTAACTCAAGTAGCAATATTTATCTACCATTCTACATTATGTTAAATTATACTAGAAATATTTCTGTATAGCATTTAAAATAATTGTAACAAAAAAAAAAATAATAAATAAAATTCAAACGAGTGGGTTCAGCATTTAACTTTTTGACCCAGGACACTCTTAAAATTGCACAGAATTTCGTTTAAAACTTATAAATTCCGTGGTTTTAAAGAAAATAAAAATAGATTTTATTTGTTTACTTCTTAACAAAGCGTACTAAACATCAAAAATTCAAAAAATCAGAATCCCATAGCGGATGCAAAGACATCGCAATTCTCAAAGTGAAGGCATCAAAGGTATAAAAACGGCTTGTAAAAGAAATATTTTTGATAAAATTATTTTTAAATTGCATTTTAGAGTGCTATGATAAACATATCATTAATATCTGTGGACACAGCTAAAGCAAAAATAAAATTAAACCATTGATTCAGCATTTTAATTTTTGACTCATAAAAGAAAATGGAATTTTGCTTTAAAAACTTGAAGTGTGTGTTCTAACAAAAATAGACTTTTCATTTATTTGCATCCTAATAAAACGAAGTTAGCTTGAAAAATGAACAAAATATGATTCTTATATCGGATGTTAAAAGATTGTATTTTTAAAAATGTAGACATCTAAAGAAAAAAAAGGCAAGTAAAACAGTTTATTTAAAGTTAATCATCCTTGTTAGCATCGAAAAATCAAACCCATATAATTTTCTCCCAAAATAACAGTTGAACATCGCACCGCACCATAGAAACGCAAATATTGACAAGCTGGTAAAATGATGAGAATATTTTCTAATCAAGTCATTATAAAGGTTTAATACCAGACGCTAAATGGGGATAATTTTAAAGTTGGTAACCCTATCTGAAGCGATCACATTTTTTTCCCCACCCTTACTATCCCTTTGCAGTTCTAAGTTTATTTCGCTGATATATATTATTATTGTTTATTAAATCATCAGTGGGGGAGAAAAGTGCTTACCAAACGCCTTTTTAGAAAAATTTACAACAACACCGCTGCTAATTAGCTGTGATAAAACAGACAAAATTATTTGAAACCAAACTTATTTCCAGCTGTTAATTTCTTTCCAAGAAGCAAACAACAAGCATTATATTTATTTGGCAGTAGTAATGTATCGCTTGCAGGAGCATCACAAGAGTGCCAATTTTTTTTTCTTTGCAAAATTAGCAGATTTTGTATAAGCTGATCCCTCTAATTTGACTTTAAGAAACGTTCCAAAAATTATTGGTTTAATATGCGTTACTTTGCTTTCAGATTTGCTCCTTCAAAAAACAATTTGTGAAAGATCCGATCTTGTTTGTCGGAATTTTGTGAAGGGTCCGTTTTGGTTGATCGGGATTTTGTGAAAAGTCCGTTTTGTTTGATAGAGATTTTGTGAAAGGTCCGTTTTGGTTGATCGGATTTGTGTGAAGGGTCCGTTAACGTACCCAAATATCCTCTGGCCAGACCCCTGCGACGTATACCAACTGTTCATAAATGTTAAAAAATGTCTACAAGATTTCTTACTGTAGAACAAGCTGTGGCTTATTTAGAGACATTGTCAGATTCGGATTTGTCAGATGTAGATATATGCCAATTACACCCTGATGAACCAGGCAATATCACTGAGGAAGAAGACGTTCTAGAAGACGAGTTACAACCTATTACACCAATTGATGTATGTGGACAGGTGGACATTTTTTCCGCCAACTCTCGTGACAATTTAACAAAAAAATCGGAGAAAGAACAAAGTCTGAAATCATTAGATAATAAAAGTAAAAAGCGAATGAAAAAGGATAAAAAGAAAAAGTTGGAATTATCAGGAAATAAAAGTAGAAAAAAAATGAAAATGGATTTAACTTGGGAGAAGAAAGCTAATTTTCAGAAACTGATTTCGTCATAAAGTATTGAACCGCTTCGATACGCATTTCCAAATGTAGTGGATTTATCTCCAATTGATTTATTTTTTAAAATTTTACCTTTGCAGTATGTTGAACACTTAGCAAATATGACAAACTTGTTTGCTTTGCAAAAAGGAGAATCAATAGATGTTGACAGAGATGAAATCCTACAATTTTTTGGTTTGCTGCTATTGAGTGGGTACCATTCCGTTCCTTCTGAAGATATGTATTGGAGCAGTGCAGAACATACATCTGTACCAATTGTACCAACAGTTAAGCCTTGAAATTGTTTTCGAAAAATAAAAAACAACTTTCATTTGATGAACAACCATGAATTAAAACAAAATGACAAACTTGGAAAAGTATACCCTATTTACGAAGAATTGTGTAAAAACCTTCAACAATTTGGTGTATTTCATGAAAAATTGAGCATAGATGAATCTATGGTTCCCGACTACGGTCGGCATTCATGTAAAATATTTATTAGAGGAAAACCAATAAAATTCGGCTTCAAAATTTGGATGCTGTGCTCTTCAAGTGGATACCCATATTCTATGGAGATTTATTCAGGCAAAAAAGAAGGATCCCCTGATGTGCAATTAGGATCCAGAGTTGTAAATGATCTATTATCAGTTTTGACTGACACGTCTAAGCATGAAGTATACTTTGATAACTTTTTTACATCATATGACTTATTTTCTCAACTATCAAAAAAAGGTGTACGAGAAACAGGAACAATTCGTGAAAACCGAACTGGCCATTGTCCACTGAAATCCAAAAAAGCTCTTTCTAAAGAAGATCGAAAAAATTTTGACTCGATCTGATGGATCAGTTTACATGTGCAGCGGAATGATAATGCAGTGGTTACAATAGCATCTAATTGTTATACACATGTGCCACTTGCATCTGTTAAACGTTACTCAAATGCACAAAAATGCAAGATAGATGTGCCACAACCTCATCTTATTAAGAGATACGATGAAGGAATGGGGGGTGTGGACGTCTTGGATTAACTTTTAGGGAGCTACAGACCTTATTTGAGGAGTAAAAAATGGTGGTGGAATCTTTTTAGTAATGCTCTGAATATTTCAGTTGTAGCTAGTTGGTTACTTCATTGTGAGTTACACGAAGTCAAGATGAAGCATTTAGAGTTCCGAAGAGAAATAACAACTCACTTCCTAAGAAGAAAAGTACGAGGCCGTGGAAAGTCATCCAGCGCCCCGTTGTCATTTACATAAACAATCAAGAATGTCTGACTGACATTATATTGTATCTGCATCCCAAGCACATTGTGCGGTGTGCAAAAAAAATATGACTAAGAAATGTTTCCATTGCGACAAACGACTTCACCAGCAATGCTTCCTTTCATATCATGGGCATTAGATATTTCTGTATTGGATTTTCTGAATTCTGGTATGTACATAAATGCAATTTAAAATATTATTTTTTCCGTAATAAAGTATGTTAAGATAAAAACCGCACTCAAAACCTCTTAGTTTAAAAAAATTCTCTAAAAAAAAAAAAACTTCATGCAAAACGCCAATGTTCCAAAAATGGAACACATTAAAAAACATAGTAAAAAAAAATTTTCTGGAAATTTTATTTTATTTCTGTATTTACTAGACATAAATAGACATAATTTCAAAAAATTACTCAAATTTGATCTTCCGTCAATAGTTCGGCGGTTAAACGGTTAAATTTCCAGAAGATATATTTTTAAGTAATGTTACCAATTCTATTGTATTTTTTCAGTAGAACCTTGTTTATCTGGCTCCCATTTTTCCGGATGAAATTTGTAGAGTTAAAAAATGTATGTTTCTTTAATAATAATTTTACATAATGTTGCAATAACAGAACATTAAATTTGCAAAATATTAGGTTTTTGTTTTGATTAAAAGTAAAACTCCTGCAAAGGAAAAAAGAACGTACTTTGATTTTTATTTGATTGAAATATAAGTCTGCTCATTTAAGAATGTTTTTACTTATTATAAAGTATTTACAAAAATAATTTATTTAACAAATAAGTTTAAGAAAATATTATTTTGCTTTTGTAGTCCAAGGTCCTATTTTTATAACAGTACATCTGATGATGATAGTGATTATGAAGCTCCTGTACCTGTCCTTAGAGTTCGCCATAAAGTAATCAATAGAGGAAGATGGTTAAAAGAAGAGGTACACATTTTGTCTTTTGTTCTACTTGTTCTATAAAATGTTGTAATATATGTTTGTTAACTGATGTTTTGAAACCTCTTTTCTCTGAAATGAGATATTTAATGAATGGGGTTGTTTCCTTCAGTCAAAAGTAGTACTATTAGTCACTGAAATTGATAGAATAAGCAAAAAAAAAAAAAAAAACATGGACCCAGAAAATTTTTCGTACCGCTCATTTCGTACCGCATTTCCACATTGTGATAATCAAGAAGCAAATTAAAATTGCGCTCTATGCTTGATATCAACCATATTGTTTCCAATACAAGTGAGTAAAGATGCAAATTAAATATTTTGTTTTGTGAATGGCAACACACAATGGCATTTCATCATTTGTGATGTCATCGCCAAGAAATGTAAACAATGAAAGATTTAAGTAATTTTTTAGAAATATTAAACTTAAACAAATTATTTAAAAATGGTTAGATCCTATGTTTTTAAGCATTTTCTTTCGGAAAAAAATACTTTTAATATTTTAAAAACAACCCCATTGCCATGTTTTTCCGCAATGGAAGGAATGTTTTTTGTTATTTTGCGATTGAGCTATGTTTTTCCTGTTTTGGGGGATTCAAATATTATATATATATATATATATATATATATATATATATATATATATATATATATATATAATAAAAGTGAATAATATTGAAAAGACCACACCAAAAGCCCATAGATGCACAACGCAGCAAACTAAAAAACCAAGTACAGTGACCTCTCACTTATACGCAACCAAAAGGGACAACGAAATTTTTGCGCACAAGTGAGATTCGCGCATAAGTGAAAGACCCCAAAAATAAGCTTAAATACAGTAAGTTATGAACAGTTATAGTAATACTAATAGTACACTACTGATACTAATGAATAAATACGCACATAATTTCCATTTATGCATTGTAATTTAATAAAAATGTAAAATTTGAAGTTGTACGTTTTATCATTTTTTATACACTGTACAGTATGTAAGCGAATTCCACAAAACCTAAAAACTGTCGCGTGATCAGTGTCATATGTCAATGCTTTCCGCTTCACCACGACTTTTAGGAAGGTCAACCTTTTTGCATGCAACCCGTTCTCCTCTCTCGATGTCAATCACAAGACTAACTGCACCCCGCACATTTTGAACATTGGAATAAAGATGTGTGAAAGCATTCCTAGAGACATCAAGAAGGGTACAAAGCTTCCGATAAGCAAAGCGTGAATAGGCGATTTAACTAAAACTTGAAATTTTTTTATCATGCATAAGTGCAAGGTGCATTTTAGGTTTCGCGTATAAATGAACAAGAGTTAACATTGTTTTCCTATATCGCTGGCCGGGCGCATGAGAAAAACACACATAAGTGAAAAACGCATATAACAGAGGTCGCGTATAAGCGAGAGATCACTGTAAATATTAAAAATGTGCAAGCCAAAAACCAAATATTAAACAATTTATATAAAAATAATGATGAGAAAAAGGAAAATTGCAAGCAGCTAATTAATAGGAAAAGACAAAGTATGAATCCAGAGCTCATCACCTGTGGAGGATTCAATGAATATGATTAAAAGACCAAAAAATTTAACTATCAACTAAAAGAGTGTTTAAGCTCCAGTACATGCATTATAGAGTAACATCGGGCAAAATGCACCACATGTTAAACAATAAACAAGAGCACAAGCCTAAAATTAAAAGCAGGGGGTTTCGCCTCGACTAATCAGGAAAACAAGTTCCGAATAATTAGCCATCCACGAGAAAGTACCTTCCAATAATTAAAATTATCTTACCTTAAGATCCATTTATAATAAAACCAATCCGATATTCAACTTGACAGAACTCATTCCAGTTATCAACGTAAAATCAAAAAAAAAAGTCCATATCCGAAGAGAATAATCCAAAAACATGCCAGTCGTCCGTTTCCCACGTGCAAAAACCATCCACACCAGCGATCCAAAAACATGGTTTGTCAAGGTTGTATCACACATTTACGCAGTTAAATGGTTTCAAGAGAAGCCAAATGTTCATCGAAGGCTATACTTAAGCAAATGTTTTCAACCAGATTTTTAGGGAAGTTATTATTAAAAAGTTGATTTTTAGTACTGAGATTTCTTATTAAGCGGAAGTGGTATTGCAAATTCTTTTTATTCTGATAGCTTGTGAAACAATAATGCCAATAAAAACCTTTTTACTTAAGCAGGATTAAAAATCTTGTAAGCTGTTAACTTTGAAATTAAAGTCACGCCTTTTATGATTAATTGTAGTGTAGCAATTTGAAACAATTTGTATGTTAATATCCAGGAAATTGAAGTTATTTTGGGAAAAATTAGTCTTTTTGAGCGTTAATTAATTATGATATGTAGTTTTACTAAGTTCAGATAAATTCGGAAAATTTATACACAACAGGTCAATGATGTATCTATAACAAAGAGGTGCAGAAGAAAGATTTTCAATTGAAAATTTCCTCTCATAATGTAAAAGAAAAAGGTTTGCTAATGTAGAGCTACAATTAGCACCCATTGCAATGCCATTAATCTGAAGAAAACATGAATTACCATTTTTGAAAAAGTTATTGAATATACAAAATTTAAAAAGACCGAGAAAAAACTTTTCATTAAAATCAAGGGAGTCCTTAACCGAATTAAAAAGCTTTGAAACGAAAAAAAGCTCATTGAGTGGGATATTGATTTTATATATATAATTTTCAATTAATACTTTTGTTTGTCTTTGCATTTACATATAGCAGTATAATATTTGGAAGATGAGTAATTTTTTATCTTTTAAAAGAAATATATTGATTTTTTATTAAATATGATTTTTTTCCATCTTCTTTTTCCCCCCAAGTTCTATCTGAGTGATTTATCTCTTTATAATTACGAATGGAAATTATTTGAGCATTCAGAATTTAGTAAATATCTTAAGTGACAGTAACTGCTTAATATGTGGCTAATTTTTTTTTGAGGCTGGAATTTTTTGTCAATCTGGGAATTGCAATCATAAAATTAAATAAAATCAGCTTAAACAGAAAGAGCTGTGAATTTTTATGACAACATCTTGAGACAAATACTTGCAGCTAAATCATTATCTATGAAAAAGAAATGCCCCGACTTCACTGCCTAGATGTTGCTGCACCACATTGTGTTTTATTCCTAAATTTTTAAATTGAGTGTAGGTTTAGCCAAAAGCAAAATATTTACCTGTGCAGGTCTTGCCTCCTCCTGAGCCTTTTCATCTGAAATGATGAAAATAGAAATGTATTGAGAAACAATGTACTTTTTGCCAAACATATAAAGAACTTGCTGTTGTAACAGAAATAAATTCAATTCTAGATTAAACTTTTATTCTAATATATTTATAATATAATTTCTCTTTTCTTTGTCTTTGAGTTTATTTAAAGTAACTCTTACATAAATGTTACAATAATTTTATACTAAGAAAGCTTTTAAAGCTTTTTTCACATGCTTGAGCAGAGTTGTACAAGCTAACTTATACATGTACACTTGAGTTGATAGTGAAAGACTTTTCAAAATCATGTATGTATATTTTATTTATATGTTTGTATGTAAGTGAAAGAATAATGTAATAACGAAAATAATGTGCTGTTTTAAAATACGATATATTACTATTTATGTTCGTAACAGAATGTTTTTTTTTTATTGATGATATACCCCTTGTACTTAGTTCAGTACTGTTCAACAATAGTTACATAAATTTCTTTACAATTAATTACTGTTAAAGTTGCACTACAAATTGTTTTTATGTTATGTTTTTTTTGTTGCTGTTCTGTATCTACACAAAAATACATTCACCTGTTTCAAGATTATATTTTTAACTTAATTTTCCCTTGCAGTATCATTTTTGGGAGCTAATTTGAAAATTAAACTTTTAAAACTATTTTATTTGTCAGTTGTAAACAATTGTATTTTTTATTCTTAAGTATAAAATGGACGTAGAGCTATGATAGTAGTAACAGCTAAGTAATAGTAGAGGTATAGGTTATAATAGCACAAATTGATTAACTAAATCATGATGCACAAAATATGTTAAGTTCTTATTTCCAATGCTAAATTGTTAAAATTGACAAAGGGGGAAAAAAATCCTGCTCTATGAACAGCTTTTTCATTTCATGTGAGTTGCTAAACTTTTATGTTCGAACTTCAATTAATTTCATTTAACCAACAAGAATTTTATTATTCTAGGATGAGAGATTAAAACATTTAGTGGAAACTTATGGAGAAAGCCAATGGGAAAATATTGCAAGATTGTTTCCTGATCGGAGTGATGTACAGTGTCAACAAAGATGGTATAAAGTTGTGAATCCTGAACTTGTGAAAGGGCCTTGGACTAAAGAAGTAATTTAACATTTTAAAAAATCTTGTGGGTTATTTAACTATGTTTTATATTTTAAGTCTAAAAAAATATATTTTGTAATGAACTTGTACCTACTAGTGTTTAACTATATATCTGATGTCTTAATATTAGGCTATTTTCCTGAACCCATTGTTTTTTTTTTTTGTCTTTTGACCTTATTAATTAATGAAGTTAGTTGTAAACTTAAGACATATTAAGTCATAATTTTGCAGTTTTCACTCTTAAAACTGAAAATGTGTACAAACAAAATAATGTACATGGTATGACAGTAAATCTACAGTTAACAGTATTCAGCTTTCATATAACTGATTTAAATATTCTCCTAAATCCAAAGATTATGCACTGCATAGAAATATGTTAGTTAATTAACTTTAAATACCTGAAGTTCGAAGAACTAAGAACAGGTTGCTAAGCCAACTAGAAAATTTGAGGACTTGTAATCCACCAGAGAGAAAAGAAAACTTGCTCATTTTTAACAGATTAAAAACATTTATGGTTTCAGTTACTTTTATAAATAGTATTAGGGTCCCAAATCTGGTATCCTCGTGATCTAATGACATAACCAACATAACCCTTTGGTTGCCCTCATGTCAAGTTTTCTTAACTTCGATTTTGTCACTCTGATGTAGGCGATACAGCCAAAAACCATCAAATGTTGTAGTTTGAGTTACTTGTTCTGGAGTTGGGTTATTGTCCCGTGGGTACTGTGAGGTAAAGGATCAGTCTGAGGACAGAACTATTCTTCCGTGAGAGTCCCAGCTTTGTTGGCTGACTAGCCTAGATTTGTAGCCATCTACCCTTGCTTATCCTGTTTAATCGAATTGAGTCCTGCTGTTCATCAGCTGTCATCGTGCCTGCTGCCTGCTAGATGATTGAATTTTTCTCCTAGAGCTCACCATGCCTACTGTTTGCCAAATAATAAGATGGTCACATGGTCAATTATGCTACATTGGGTTAGCCGGGGTTCCAGCCGGAACTTTCCGAGGAACCTTGGCTCATATTCAGTTGTCGTTGTTAGTGATAATTTTCTTGTTGGATATAAAAATGAAGAACTAAGTTAAAATTTTCTTCTGATATTTTACAAGTCATTAATTGGAGAGATTATAATCAAAATTTCAAAATTATTTTTGGATTTTTGGCATGAATTTTTTTTTATTCAATGGACTTCCTTTAAATTCTCAGCACGGGCATCGTCATTCGGGTACTTCTACGCTAGTTATACAGTAGAATGCCGTTATAACTAGTGATGTGCCGGATCGTTTAAAAGGTAGATCCGCGGATATGGATACGGATCATTAGTGTCAAGATCCACGGATACGGATCTCAAAATTTTTTTTACCCAATTCAACTGTCCACGTGTAACATTTGTTGCGGAAGGTATTCCAGTCAGAATAATGGCAGTTTCTTCAAAAAATGTCAACTGAGGCAAAAGTATAATCCAGACTATGATTTACTCTTCAAAGAAATCTTCGTTAAAATTGAGGGAGAGTTAGAAGGAATTGGTCAGCGCTGCATAAATGGTTAGATGGAATGTGAAAAATTATTTCTAGCTTACTCGGTAGATGTAGGATACAGGAGCAAGAGTAAAGCTGCTACTGGGGGACAGGCTAGGAATAATTTTTCCTATTTTATTTCAGCATAAATGCAGCGCTGACCCATTCCACATAACTTCTCTGACCGAAGAAATACAGAGCCGGGAACACCTTTACAAACAGTAAATAGAGAATTTAGTCTCACTTTTTATAAAAGATTCCGAGAAAAACAAAAATGAAGAATAACAGAAGCCCAAAATCAATAACAAAAACTAATATTAAATTTCATATTAAATATTCATGAATTTTCCAAAATAAAGTTATTCTTACAATTAGAGTTTAAACCAAATGAACCTGGTTTTAACCAAAAAAAAATTTTTTTTCCAATCCGGGTATTTTTATTATAACTGGTTAACTATGAATTTCTCAACTTCCAATTAAGGCTTTGCTCCGGCTATGATAACGCTTAGTACAATCCCAAAAGTGGCATGATAACGAGGTTTGAATGTGTTTGGTATCTGAACTGCTGAACTGGCAATATATATATATATATATATATATATATATATATATACATACATACACACATATAAAACAAGAGATACAATTTAAGACAATTTTAAAATAGAAATTCAAAGAAGTTGAAAAAATCAACGACATTAAAAAAACTGAAAGAATAAATACAGAAGTGTACCGTAATGCCAGCGCAAAGCTGCTAGAAACAAAAACAGTACAAACATATTCATACAAACAGTCAAAATACAAATGAAAAATCAAATGAAAAAAGCGAGAACATCAAAATGGAAAATGAAAAAGGTGAACGCAGGACCAACACTTTCTCAATGGGGGGGGGGGGGGATTGGTTCTAAAGTTCACAAGGCCCTTTCTGTCTAGCAAGAGGGAAGGTCCCAATAGCTTGCTACCCTCCCCGAGAGCCTTAGAAGAGAAAGGAATCGGAGAACATACTTTAAGATAAAAGAGCAGAAGAAAGTTCCGGAGTGCAACCAAACGGAATGAGCACATTGAAATTAAAATTGACCTGCACGTGCCAGGCAAAGATGCAGTTAGGACATGGCAGCAGCGGGACATGGAATTGAAAACCGTGGAGTTGAAAAAACCTGGAGTATAGTAAAGCCGAGGAGAGAAAAAACAAAAATTTTTGGATCGGAAATTACATCAGAAATATTCAGGATAGCTCCTGGCAGACCTTCATAGCTTAGGTGGCCTTACTGCAATAATACAATTGCGCTATACTTCACTCTGCTAGGCAATTCCCTACTTTTCTAATGTAACTTAAATAAAAAGATTGAGGGACTTTATTATAGTCTAAAGTGCTTTTCATTAAATTAAGATTTTTAGGAACAAAATCATTTCTGTTGCAGATAGTTTTAATTCTGTTAATTTCATTAATCAAGGTATTACGAAAAACTTTAATAGAAATATTTAAATCCCATGAAATCAAACGATTAACATGGAGTTGAAAGGACATTCGTTTATCAAAAAGATCAATATGCACAGAATTATCCGAAAGAGAAATGTTAAGATCCAGGAAATCAGATTGATTGATATTATTATTGGTGTGGATAAGTTCTAATTCGGGAGGATAAATACTTTTGGAATCATTAAAAAAGTTGTGATAATTGAAAATAATTAAGTCATCAACGTATCTGAAAGCCCTAGGAATGGATAAGGTGAAGTTTTTTTCAAAGTGGTGTAAGTACAGGTTGGCTAATACTGAAGAGAACTTAGATCCCTGAGGAATACCGTTGACTTGCAAAATGCAGTGTTCACCATTGTAAATGTAGTTTTTAAAGAAACAGTAATTAAATCGGACCATCCATTTTCATTAATGTCCAGCGTGTTGCTAAAGTCATAAAAGTATGACATGAAAACTTCTTTTAAACTAGAAATAGAAATACTTGTAAATAGGTCTTTGAAATCAAAGAAATAGATACATTCGATTGTATTATATTTCAGAAATTCTAGAACAGGTTTATTATTCTTAATGATCCAAGTGTGGCCGTCATCCAGAGTTTTATTAAAAATTGAATTTAACAGGTTAACAAAAAATTTTCCTGGGGAATTCATATAAGAGTTGGAACCACATGTTATATATCGGAATTTTATAGGAATTTTTTGAAATTTGGGATATATGGTGATATACGAAAAAATAATCTCAGAGTTTTTTATATTAACTTTTTTGTTGAGGGCAATAACCCTTTTTGCAATGGTGTTATACAAAGCGTTAACTTTTTTGTAGGTGGAGGAATTCTGAAGTTCTTCATCTAATAATTGGAGATAGAATTTTTTACAAATAATTGAAAAGTTGTTGACTGCTTTGTCAATAGGGGCGATAATAAAAGAATCTTGAAGATCTTTGATATAGAGAGAAAAATCTGTAAATTTGAGAACATTTTTGATATGATATTTATTTAGAAAAGTTTTGAAATGTTTGTAAAATCTCCACTTCCATTCCGCATACATTTCCAAAGGAATGTTGTACGTAAATGAGGTTTTTATAATGTAAGAGTCTAAGTCTTCAAGAAATGAACCTAAAATGTGTTTTTTACTAAAATAAAAAATAGGACATATTTTAGTGCCATAATTCATTAAATTGAGAAGGGAAATGTTATCAATAATTTTCAGATCACCTGTAATGATATGGTTATGGTCTTGATTGACAAATGGAGCAAAATCTTTTCAACTCCACGGTTTTCAATTCCATGTCCCGCTGCTGCCGTGTCCTAACTGCATCTTTGCCTGGCACGTGCAGTAGGGTGGTCCAAAAAAATGCCTAAAATTTTTTTTTTAAATCTGTGGATCTTAACCCTAAATACTTGTACACATGACAAAAGAAGCCCCCATATAAAATTTCAGCTCATTTGAAGTACATTTAGAGGTAGCTCAAAAGCTTTGAAGTTTGTGATTTTACATTTAATGTAAATAAATGACAAAAAATCATTGACGGTATGCCTTTATTTATATTCTTCATTGAAAAACTATGAATTGTCTATAATTTATTCATATTTTTTATTTGTATCATAAAACAAGGAAAAAAACCAACACAAGGCTCTAGGTCTAAAGAGTAAGCATATCTGTAAATACTAATTAAAAAGTTATAAATTTTAAGCAAGTGTTGGTTTTTTAGTATCCTTAAATTTTTTTCTGTGTGATTCTACAACTTGAAGTAAAAACTGTTTTTGCTCTTCATCTCTAGTGATTAGTCAGGGGTCTGGCCAGAGGATATTTGGGTCCGTTAACGGACCCTTCACAAAAATCCGATCAACCAAAACGGACCTTTCACAAAATCCCGATCAAACAAAACGGACCTTTCACAAAATCCCGATCAAACAAAACGGACCCTTCACAAAATTCTGATAAACAAGATCAGATGTCACAAATTGTTTATTGAAAGAGCAAATCTGAAAGCAAAATAACGCATATTTCTGTGTATAAACCGATAATTTTTGGAACCTTTTTTAAGTCAAATTAGAGGGATCAGCTTATACAAAATCGGCTAATTTTGAAAAAAAAAAAGAAAGAAAGAAAAAATCGGCACTCTTGCGATGCTTCTGCAAGCGATAAATAATTGCTACTGCCAAATAAATACAATGGTTGTTTGTTTTATCACAGCTAATTAGCAGCGGTGTTGTTGTAAACTTTTCTGAAAAGGCATTGGTAAGCACTTTTCTCCGCTCATGATTTAACCCTTAACAGGGGAGGTGCGGTCTCACAGACCGCTCGAATGTTTACCCCACCACCCCTTAACTCATATTTGGTCAGATCGAATGGTTTCTCCCAATAGCTTATCGTTCTGTGATCTTGAACACTAGGGTGGATCGAAAAAAACGAAATTTTGAATCATAATTTGGAATACCCGCCAAAAGCTGTGCATGTGTAAGTACAATACACATGTAAAATTTTATCAAGTTTGAACAATTCCTTAAGGGTCCTACCAAGGCTTGAATTTTTCCGAAAATACGAAAAAAGGTCAATTTTCCAAAATTCTTATGAAAATACTAATGTTCAAAATTTTTGTTCCAATGCCATTAAAATGCTTCCTTTTAACACTTTTTTCATTCTTCTTCAAAATAATTCACATTCTTTGCAGTATTAAGTTCGCACATAAGCCGTTAATTTTCGCGAAATTAACCAAAAACTGACTTTTTGACAGAAGTTCCGATAAACTGATAACACTGATGAGGATCAGAAAAGCTTTGTATCAATTCCAGAAGAAGAAAAATCTGTAACGTCGATATTCCCTCTAACAGAGCCATCAACATCTTTTGGGGTTGATGTAACTTCAAGTGGAAGTACAAAAGTATTTTGCATAGAGCCCCTAGATATCTGAATCGGGCCCTGTTTAAGCTCCAAGGAAGTTTTAGCTGTTGGTTGTGCTGGCGCGGCCACGAATACTGGAAGAAGAAACTGTGCAATTGCGGCCATACAGAAAAAAATTGGACAGCCTTTCCAATGGTTAATCTGCCAACTGCATGCAAACGAGCTGCCTTTGCGTCACCTGTTCGCATTCCTTGATGGTCAAACTACCAGTTTACGTGAATTTTCAGGACCAATAGGTAAATTGCTGGAAAGGTACGAAAGTTTACCACTTGACCAGTTTGAAGCAAATTACGTGTATCTTGCCAGAAATAGACCATGATGATATCAGTACGAACCAGAAATACATTAGAAATACATGTATGAAATGAGTCAGGTGGTTTCGAATGGTCAATGTCCCTTAAATTTGAGTAGCCGTAATCCAGAAAAAATGTCACACCCGAGATGGGTTACAGCAGCAAATAGAATGTTAAAACTTGACATTTCAAATGAAAGTCCTTTAAATTTGAAAAATCTGGTCGAATATATAGTAAAAGCTTGCGTTCCAGTTTAGTTCCAAATAAAGAAAACCCTATCTTGTTTGAATGGAACGAGGCATGTATTCAAGACGATTACAGCATCTCGTTATCAAGGTGAAAATCTGAAAACAAATAATTGATCCTGTCATTTAACGAAATGCTTATTTTTGCCGCCCAGAAAGTATTCTCTTAACAATAATAAGTGGTGAACGAAGGCACATCAGAGAACTCGCTTTGCAGAGAAGTTTGAGACCAGAGAAGTGGCCTTCTGTTCATGGAGAAAAATGAAAATTCCTTATTTCGAAGATTAATGCATCATACTACTCTAACGTTATCAAATGGCAAGAATGTGAAATAACTGCTCCCCCTATTTTCGCTGGTATATCTAATGAATGTCTTAGACAATAGATTGAAAGTACCAACGCCGATTTGAAGTTCGTTCAGTTCCCCTGTCACACTCAGGCGGTGGAACGCTGTGTCAAGGTAGTGACAGAAGCTTCTGTGCCTGTGATTGGTCAATAATCAAGACATGGCTTCATACGAGCAAAAATCAAATCTTGAAGTATCATGTCATCGTTTGAATCAAAAAAAAAGACTTCAAAGTGGTTTCATGAATGGAAGTGATGAACTATTTTTTTGTTATTTTAACTAACTGATACATTTAAAGTTCTGTATTTTGTGAATTGTACATAATGCTCTTCACTTGATGCCTTTTTTAGTTAATACTAATAAACCATTTTGATAGTTTACTTCTAATTCAAAATGAATAATATATTTTTACTTAATGCATGTGGTTGAGCACATGGAGAGAGCAGAATGGAACTCGAAGTGCAGCCACCTCCTTGTAGTTGATGCTGGGCTGTTAGTGTAATAAAGTATCAATTCACTTCCATTTAAAATTGCATGCTGCACGGTCACACATAAAAAATAATAACTGGGCTTCAAACGAAGAAATATAGCATTATGCAAAAAAGCATTTAAAAAGTCAGTTTTTGGTTAATTTGGCGAAACTTAATGGCTTATGGACGAACTTAATGCTAAAAAGAATGTAAATAGTTTTAAAGATGCATGAAAAGGGTGTTAAAAGGAAGCATTTTTACAGAATAAGAACAAAAATTTTGAACATTAGTATTTTCATAAAAATTTTGGAAAAATGACCTTTTTTCCTATTTTTGGAGAATTTCAAGCCTTGGTAGTACCCTCAAGGAGTTGTTCAAACTTGATAAAATTTCGCATGTGTATTGTACTTAGACATGCACAGCTTTTCGCGGGTATTCCAAATTAAGATTCGAAATTTCGTTTTTTTCGATCCACCCTATTGAACACCCTCCTAGCTTCTTTGTATTTTTTGGCACGTGCATCTGGTAGAAATTCCGCTACATTCTTCAGTAGCTGTCCGAGAGACCGCACCTCCCCGGCCGTGTAACTATTTTCGGCCCTACTACTCATGGCTCTCAAGTTAGGTCCGCGGAGATATATTCAACAAAAGGAAAACATCATACTGATGTTTATCATGTAAATACCCTGTTTGCTTAGAATCACACAAAAGCTTTGTAATAATTGTTTAAGGGAAGATTTGGACTGAATCACTGTAGGAAACATGATGCAAAACTGTCCAAATTCAGGTACTGTCAAAATTTTTTGTAATGTGCAATGTCGAAATTTCTGGTACTGAAATATTCTTTACATATTAAATAGCCAAGGTACATTCATTAATAAATACTATATTCGTTTTTATTACGAGTTTTAAATAATTTATTTCAACTTACCATTTTTTTTGAAAAATCTTAATGCTCCGGAAAAATTTCCTCAAAGAGCGTAAATTTATTTTTAAACGCAAAAATGATTTTTTCCCTTAGCAGAAAATGGTTCAGTGAACATTTATGCCAAATTACACGAAATTAGTTCAATTACATGTTTTTTAAAAAATTTAAAAGTAGCGCGGTCTGTGTGACCGCACCTCCCCTGTTACGGGTTAATAAACAATAATAATATATATCTGCGAAATGAACTTAGAACTGCAAAGGGATAGTAAGGGTGAGGAAAAAATATGATCGCTTCAGATAGGGTTACCAACTTCAAAACTATCACCACTTAGCGTCTGGCGTTGAACCTTTATAATGACTTGATTAGAAAATATTCTCATCATTTTGTCGGCTTGTCAATATTTGCGTTTTTACAGTGCGGTGCGATGTTTAATTGTTATTTTGGGAGAAAATCATATGGGTTTTGATTTTTCGATGATAACAAGGATGATTAACTTTAAATAAACACTTTTAATTACCGTTTTTTTTTTCTTTATATGTCTACATTTTGAAAAATGCAATCTTTTAACATCCGATATGAGAATCATATTTTGTTCTTTTTTAAAGCTAACTTCACTTTATTAGGATTCAAATAAATGAAAAGTCTCTTTATTTCTGTTAGAACTCTAATTTCAAGTTTTTAAAGCAAAATTCCATTTTCTGTTATGAGTCAAAATTTAAAATGCTGAATAGATGGTTTATTTTATTTTATTACTATTTTTTTTTTGTTTTTTTTTTTTTTTTGGGGGGGGGGGGTCAACTGTGTTTGCAGATATTAATGATATGTTATCAGAGGACTCTAAAATGCAATTTTAAAATAATTTTATCGAAAATATTTCTTTTACAAGCCGTTTTTATACTTTTGATGCCTTCACTTTGAGAATTGCGATCTCGTTGCATCCGCTATGGGAATCCGATTTTTCGAATTTTTGATGATTATTACGCTTTGTTAAGAGGTAAACAATTGAAATATCTTTTTATTTTTGTTAAAATCACGGAATTTATAAGTTTTAAACGAAATTCTGTGCTTTTTATGAGTGTCTTGGGTCAAAAAGTTGAATGCTGAACCCTATTCTGAATTTTGTTTTATTTATTTATATTTTTGTTACAATTATTTTAAATACTGTACAGAAATATATCTAGTATAATTTATCATAATGAAGAATGGTAGATAAATATTGATACTTGAAAGAGCGATGCCCCCCCCCCCCCCCGCCAAATATCAGGAAAAAAATCCAGAATGATTTTCTCGTCATAGAAGAGGAAAACACTCAACTTTTAGTTTAATTGATGCAGTTTGTGCCATCTCTAAATTCTAAAATTTTGTTTTAACAAAAAAATTCCTTTTTTTTTTTTTGCGAAATTTTTTGATTTTTCACAAAATTAATTCATTTTTCACAAAATTATTTGATTTTTCACAAAAAACGGACCCTGTGAAAAATCCTGTACAGACCCCTGTTAGTTGGTTGTACTCTGAAATGAGAGCCACGCCCCTTTCTGCACAATCATTTAATGTCTTTAAGCATTTCACTTTCTTTTCACCATCACAGTAAGAATCAAATTTCTTCCACTCCAAAGGTGACAAATGTAAAAAATTGTCTTGTATATGCAATGCTTTAAATATTAGCCAAGAGTTTTCGTTAACAAAATTATGCAGTGATTTTTCATGAACTTCTCCAATATTTTTTTCACTTAATCTTTTTGAATCATCTGTTACATCTTCTATGTTATGTTTATCTATTTTAAACAACTCGTCAACCATTAAAACCTTATCTTACGTGCTTACATTACAGCTGAATAGGCTGAGCATTACTAAGTCACCGTTTAAGTACCACAAGTGCCTCTTCAACCCATTGCTTGCAGCTTTTCAGATTTCTTTGCATTCATTTTTCACCAAATTTAAATGTTTCAAAAATTCTAAGTCGATAAAAGGTGCATCAGCTGCGTTAGAGCAGCAAAACCAAGCTTTCATGTATAAGTATGTGCTAAAATCATTAAATCGTTTCAACCCATTAGCTTCTTTTGGTGTGAGCTTGAACTGATCATGAAACATGTATATTTTTAAACAGTAAATAACTTTGGCCATCCACCGTGCATGATGGAATGCTCCTGGTGCTGCAAATTTTACTCCAGGTGGAGGCACCTCTCCAAGATAAATCAAAGTCAGTTCTAAAAATTCCCTGTAGTCATTTCTTGCCAATGTTTTTGTTTCAAATGTAAGAAAATGTTTGGCAAATTTAATAGCATTTTCTTTTAGTACTTTCCAATTTTCTGAAGGTACTATTATTTCTTCTGGACATTTGAAAGAAGATTTATCTATAAAATTCCAATGGCTTTGGAATCTCTTAAACATGAGTACACAAGGTCCACTAGAATGTCCAAATACAACAGAAAACACATCACTAATAATGATTTCATAAATATGGTGCCTGCAAGCCAAACTGAGGAGTTGTTTTCCAATCTTCTGTTCTAATAATTTACATGCTCCTGCATGAATACCAGTGTTACAAGATGTATTGTCAAAGCACATGCCTTGAATTTTATCTATGATCTCCCAAACATTAAGTGTATCAAATACTGCATTTGCAATTGCCTTGCCTGTACCAACTGGTAGTTTTGGCACACCAAGTAATTTCTCCACGTAATTTCCTGTGACAAGAATAGAAAGGCGGTCGGCTTTCTCTTTTTCTCCAGAAATACTGGTCATAAGTTTCCCATCCCAGTGGACGACAAGCGGACCGTCAGATTTGAAGTTATGCTTTAAATCCTTTGCTAACTGGGCTCGGAATTTTTCTCGGTGCTGTGAAGAGTACTGCGTGAAAGCGTGCTTTCTCTAACATTTATGCCAACTGTTTGGGCTGTTGCTGCAATTACTAGTGTAGCACTTCGATCTGAGATTTTTCCCGATCCAATGCAGACATCAAATTAGGTGAAAGAAGCTTAATTTTTTCCCTCTTTGCTGTCTTTTCTGTAGTATTGGGATATTGAAAAGTGCCATCATCAGTGTCACTTTCTACGGATGTGATAATTGAGCCACAGTCTTCAATTTCAGCACTTGATGAAAGATAACATTCATTTTGGTTTTTATCTGTGTCCCCACTATTCGATTGTAGTGTCTCATATCTTCTTCTTTTATATGAGCATTTCTCTTTGTTTTCAAGTTTCCTGTCTACTGATAACATACAGCCTTCAAGTCCTTCTCGCTGTTTAAGCAGAAACTTCTTATCTTCTTCAATTTTTATCATCTGTAAAGCATCTTCATGAGCGATATCCCACAACATCTTGCACTCTCTGATAAACTTCTGTTCATTAGCTTCTTGAATGTTTGTACGCCGATTTCTATTCTTTTTTAGTTTTTGGAACCGCTCGACTAATTTTTCCAACTTTTTACGGCATTCTGCTTTTCTGTTGTGGGAATTCTAGCCTTATTCCAGTAGGTCAACACACTATCAACAGTTTGTTTTGCACTTTCATGTATTGTTTCTGTTTCATGGTGAAAGAAGAAGTTTCTTAGTACTACATTGATGGAAGGTAATTTACAACCTTTTATTTCACTTTTGGGAAAACCAAGTAACCAAATTTCAGTCTTTACGAATTCTGATTCTGTTCGTAGACATTGTTTAGTTTTTACAGGTTTCTAAACTCTTTATTTACATTAAAGAAAAAACAATTTTAGCATGATTTCAAATGAAAACTCACCAGGTCACACATGTAAACCAACAATGTGCTGTTGCCAAACGTAAATAAAGTAATTTGGTGTTGCCAAAATGAAAAGCAAAATGTTAACTGTATGATAATTATGTTAATAATTATTATATTTTATTATAATATAACCAATGTTTATAAAAATAAGTAAATAAATAATAAATAGTGACAATACGGAAATAATTTTTTTAAGATGTCAAAGAGAAAACTTCAAAGCCTTTGAGCTACCTTTAAATGCATTTCAAATGAGCTGAAATTTTTCATGGAGGCTTCTTTAGTTATGTGTACAAGTATTTAAGGTTAAGATCAGCAAATTTAAAAAGTTTTTTTTTTGGACCACCCTAACGTGCAGGTCAATTTTAATTTCAATGTGCTCATTCCGTTTGGTTGCACTCCGGAACTTTCTTCTGCTCTTTTATCTTAAGGTATGGTCTCTGATTCCTTTCTCTTCAGGGCTCTCGGGGATGGTTGCAAACTATTGGGACCTTCCCTCTTGCAGACAGAAAGGGCCTTGTGAACTTTAGGACCAATCCCCTCATTGAGAAAGTGTTGGTCCTGGGTTCATCTTTTTCATTTTCCATTTTGATGTTCTCGCTTTTTTCATTTGCTTTTTCATTTGTATTTTGACTGTTTGTATGAATATATATATATATATATATATATATATATATATATATATATATATATATATATATATATATATATATATATATATATATTTTTTTTTTTAAAAGTTAATTCAATTGAGTGTTAAAATTTTGTTTTGGTTAAACTTTTTTCTCCTTTAACAGGGCTCCCAAATGGTCCGCTTTTCCCGCCAAAGTCCGTTTTTTATGGTAAAGTCCGCTTTAGACCGCTTTTTAACATTTTGGTCCGATTAGTCCGCTTTTATATTGTTTTTACTTAAATATCAGATTTTAAAAGTGTTTCATTTCGTTAAAAGTTACTGTAAACCTAAACACGCCGCCGCAGCGCGTGTTAAACAAGGTTCGTACGCCCATAAAAAACCTTGAAAAGTTGATGGAAAAAAAAGAGGTAATTTTTCAAGTGCTTGAAAACCTTGAAAAAGTATGAAAAATTTCTTTATTGCTTGAATTCTTTCAAAAATCATTGGATTGTGCTTGTAATTCTTTAAAAAATATTTCGTTAGTACAATTTTCTGAACATATATATTTGATATGATTTATCGCGAAAAATTGCTTTCGTGTTTGAGGTTTCAATCCTTTCGCATCTTGTTAACATTTTGATGCTTTTTACAATCGAAAGTAATTTTCACATGTGCTTATCTTAGCTTAGCTTATTTTTCGTTTAATTTCAATAATTGACGAAGGGAATATTCTGGAAGCCATGGCAACATTGAACTTACTCGGACTTCGCGGAAAAATGCTTCTCGCGTTTGAAATTTCAATCCTTTTGTATCTTGTAAATATTTTGATGTTTTCCACAATTGGAAGTTATTTTGACATATGCTACCTTAGTTTAGCTTATTTTTCGTTTAATTTCAATAATTAACAAAGGATATATTTCGGAAACCATAACAACATTGCGCTTATTCGGACTTCGCAGAAAATTGCATCTTGCGTTTGAAATTTCAATCCTTTTGCATCTTGTGAACATTTTGATGGTTTTGACAATTGGAAGTTATTTTGACATATGTTACTATAGATTAGCTTATTTTTCATTTAATTTCAATAATTAACGAAGGAATTATTTTGGAAGCCATGGCAACATTGAACTTACTTGGACATCAAGGAAAAATGCTTCTCGCGTTTGAAATTTTAATCCTTTTGCATCTTGTAAATATTTTGATCTTTTGTATTAAGTTACCGCCCTAAAGCCAGGGCTAAGGCAGAAATACTTAAAATACACCGCCAGCTCAGTTATTCCCTGACCCCCTCAGTTATTCTGGAATAACTGAGCTGGCGGTGTATTTTAAGTATTTTGATCTTTTCCACAATTGGAAGTTATTTTGACATATGCTACCTTAGTTTAGCTTATTTTTTATTTAATTTCAGTAATTAACGAAGGAATTATTTTGGTAACATTGAACTTACTCGAACTTAGCGGAAAATTGCTTTTAGTGTTTGAAATTTCAATCCTTTTGCGTCTTGTAAATATTTTGATCTTTTTCACAATTTGAAGATATTTTGACATATGCTACCTTAGTTTAGCTTATTTTTCGTTTAATTTCAATAATTAACGAAGGAAATATTTTGAAAACCATAACAACATTGAGCTTATTCGGACATCGCGGAAAATTGCTTCTCGCGTTTGAAACTTCAATCCTTTTGCATCTTGTAAACATTTTGATGTTTTTGACAATTGGAGGTTGTTTTGACATATGCTACTTTAGATAAACTTATTTTTCATTTAATTTCAATAATTAACGAAGGAGTTATTTTGGAAACCATGGTAACATTGAACATACTCGGACTTAGCGGAAAATTGCTTTTAATGTTTGAAATTTCGATCTTTCTGAATCATGTAAATATTAAAATATTTTGCCCAATCGAATGTTATTTTCCCACATGCCACCTTAGATTAGCATGTTTTATGTTTAATTTAGTAGAAAATAAATAATTTTTTTTTATGGAAAACATGCCAACATTGAACTTAGTTCGTAAAATTTGCTTCTTTGAGCTTTCAATCGTTTTGCCTCTTATAAATATTTTTATATTTATGGCAATTAGAAGTTATTTTGACATGCTAGGTCAGATTAACGCAATTTAACTTTTATTTAAATAACTAAAAAGTTAATAATTTTTGTGTTTAATTCAAGTTTATTTAGTTTTCCAAACTTAATTTTGATTATTATTAGCTTATTTTCGTTTATTACTGTTTTTTTTTTTTTTTTTTGTAATGGGGGGGGAGGGATATTAAATTTAAGAGCCATTGTCTGTAAGGATCAGGCAGGTTGTGATTGTTGGGATTTTTAATTTTTTTTATTTTTACATATGTTTTTCCTTATCATGAATGTAATGTAAATCCGAAATTTGAGCTTTGTCTGACTCACCGTTTTTGAGAAAACAATTTTTTTTTGTTTAGGGGGCGTGGCACATTTTTGCTGGTTTTTCAAATTTGCAGATTTTAATGTGCTTGTTGCTTGAAGCGCCCTTACAATGACATGGATTTTTTAATTCTATATTACTATATGGTCTTGTTAGATACTGTTACAGCTGTCAAATCGGTGACACTACGATTGCGATGCCCACAAACTCCGTTTAAAAATGACCGAAAATGAATTTTTTTCTATGTTCAAGGCCAATTTTCTCAAAGCGCCTTCATGATGACACCAACATTTTTAGATCATTTTCTAGCCACACTTACATACATCAAAAATATGTATCAAAATCGGTGTCACTATAAGGGCAACAGAAGATATTGGAACTTTTATTCGATAAATTTCACAAAAACACAAATATTTAAAATCTAACTACAACTGTCGCCCTCATAGCAGAGATCTGATACTAAATTTGGTTGATAACCGACATGTTTGTCTAACATTTGCACAAAAAAAAATCGGTGTCACTCCTATTATTTTTGGAAATATAATCGTTCGAAGTTAGTACGTTATGGCGTTTTTTAATATTTATTTATTTAATCTTTTCACCCCCAGATAGTTTTTTTGAACATATTTATTTTTAATTTAATACAAAAATGTGTATCTTTTAACGTAAATAGCTTTGGGCAGTAAGAGCGTCTTTTTCTTGAGTATAAAATGCCCGTTTTGATATAGGTACAGGCGGATGTATTGTGCATAATATGTCTAGACTATCATACCAATACTCATCTTGTTTTTTCGGCCAAACAAATCTATTTATTCCAATTGTTCTTGACATACATTTGACCTCAACTTGCAAATGGATTTTATACGAAAGATGTATAGAGAGAAGCTCTTACAAACATCTTATATAAATGCTTCGAATTTTCAACTAATAAATACCCCTGCATTGCCAAAAGTTCAATTTAATGAAATTGGATGAGCCCTATCTTTACGAGCTCAGTTCAAGTTCACTTCAAAGCAGAAGGAGTATTTATAAGAACAATTTACGATTGGTGAAAATATTGGGAAAAAACAACATCCCTGTCAAGTTGCACACTAGATGAGAAATGCAGTTCGTAAAGGGGAAAAACTGTTCGTTGCTTCAGAGTATTGTACTATGAAACAAATCCTATCCTTTTTTTTTTTCGATGGAAGAAACCAAAAAAACGAATGCATTCTCAATACATCAAATGAGAATATTGAAGAAAGCGAACATTCAAAATCTGAAATTGAATTTGAGGATAACGTAGACCAAAACGAAGAAAACATTAAGAATCAAATCAAACCAATTTCAGAAAGACGGTCATCTCTTATTGAAAACTGCTAATTTTGTAGCACTAAAGCATGGGAAAACATGGTATCGCAGAAAAATAGTACAAGTTGACCATTTGCAAGTTTAAGTCAAATGCATGTCAAGAACAATTGGAATAAATAAATTTGTTTGGCCGGAAAAACAAGACGAGTATTGGTATAGTAGTCTAGACATGTTATGCACAATAGATCCACATGGTACCTATATCAAAACGGGCATTTTCTATTTAAGAAAAAGACTCTCTTGCTACCCAAAACTGTTTATGTTATAAGGTACACTTCTTTGTATTAAATTAAAAATAAATATGTTCAAAAAAAAATCTGGGTGTGAAAATATTAAATAAATAAATATAAAAAAAACGCCATAACGTACTAACTTGAAACGATTATATTTCCAAAAATGATAGGAGTGACACCGATTTTTTTTGTGCAAATGCTAGACAAACATGTTGGTTATCAACCTAATGTAGTATCCGATATCTGCTATGAGGGCGACAGTTGTAATTAGATTCTAAATATTTGTGTTTTTGTGAAATATATTGAATAAAAGTTCCAATATCTTCTGGCGCCCTTATAGTGACACCGATTTTGATACATATTTTTGATGTATGTAAGTGTGGCTAGAAAATGATCTAAAAATGTTGGTGTCATCATGAAGGCGTTTTGAGAAAATTGGCCTTGAATATAGAAAAAAATTCATTTTCGGTCATTTTTAAACGGAGTTAGTGGGCGTCGCCCTCGTAGTGTCACCGATTTGACAGCTGTAACAGTATCTAACAAGACCATATAGTAATATGGAATTGAAAAATCCATGTCATTATAAGGGCGCTTCAAGCAACAAGCACATTAAAATCTGCAAATTTGAAAAACCGGCAAAAATGTGCCACGCCCCCTAAACAAAAAAAAATGGTTTTCTCAAAAACGGTGAGTCAGACAAAGCTCAAATTTCGGATTTACATTACATTCATGATAAGGAAAAACATATGTAAAAATAAAAAAAATTAAAAATGTCAACAATCACAAATGCTTTAAACTGCCTGATTCTTAGAGACAATGGCTCCTAAACAACTGAGCACATAACATTTTAAAGTAGTGTTTGTATATGAAACAAAGTTGAATTATGTAATTTTATGAAGTTGAATTTGCGTACATCATTTCATTGTCATGATGCCTGCTAAAGGGGGGAATTAGTTTTTTCCCCCATAAAAGTTCAAAGCACTCATGGCCCTGCAATCATGGAGTATTTTTTAAATGTAAGCTTTATGATTCTTGAAAATATGCTTTGAATGTGAAAATTGCAAAAACTAAGAATCATGTGATCTGCTTCTCTTTGTGATTGAGCATTTCAGACATTTTTAGGAAAATTTTCAATACAGTAGATCTGTTTGGTGTGTGGTAGATTCACATGGGTTGAGAAGGGGTATAATGCCTTTAAGAAGCATTATAAGACAGAAAATACAAAAATAATTTTAAACTAAAGAAAGATGAAGCACAGCTTCATCTATCCTTCCGTGAGACTACCAGCATCCCTGGTTCAATTCAAAGTGTATCATTATGCCTATTTAGTTCTAAGGAGGCTGCCTTAAGTGCTGAGCTAAGTGCCCCCCCCCCCTCCCATCCAAATGTTTGTGTAAATAATAATTTTATTCAATTGATAAAAAGATCAGTTGTGCAGAAGGTGATAAAGTAATTGTATCATTAAAAATCAGTATTATGATTAATTAACAAATTATCTTCACGGATTTAGCGCAGCAGGCAGCTAATTTGCCTTTTGGTGCTTCCTTGGGTTTAAATGAATGGTCTTCCCAAGGTCCTCTTTTTAATCCTAACTGGTCCTCTTTAGCCCTCTTTTTTATTGAAAATGGTCCTCTTTTACCCTTTTCTACAGCTAAAATGTGTTGGGAGCCCTGCTTTAAAATTTTATCTTGTTATATTTTTTTGCTTTAGGAAGATGAAAAGGTTGTTGAATTAGTGAAAAGGTATGGACCTAAAAAGTGGACTCTCATTGCAAAACATTTAAAAGGCAGGATTGGCAAACAATGTCGAGAAAGGTAATATTTTTCTTTGGATTAATTTTTTCAACTTGAGTATGCATTTGTGGGGAAACAATGTTATCAATGCTATCTTTGACTCACAGGTAACTAGTATGAGATTTTTTAAATTCTTTTGAATCTCATTAATTCGAACACTCTCAAAACAAATTAAAGTGAAGATGAGCTACATTTGCTACCCCTGGCTTATTGTTTGTTGTTGATTGGGGGGGGGGGGGTTTGGATGAGATTAATTGATTATGAAGGTTCCTTTTAGTTTGTTTTAATGAGGTTTGACTATAAGGAATTGAGTAACCATTGTGTCATAAATATTTGTGATAGTGTTTTGAGTATTATTCCTTTTGTTTCAAATTCCAATTAATATTTGTATTTGTTATTTTTTAAGCATTATTGCTTTGTTGCATAGTTAAAAAGAAGAAGAGCTCAAAAGTTGCAAAAATATTAAATGTACAGTGAAAAGTACTTATTTTGACAAAAGAGTTTGTTCTTTGTGTCCAGAAATGTTCCATTTATTTCTTTTAAGATCAAGGACTCCATTAAATTCAAAAAAGTCTCTTGCTTCCAAGCATTAAGGAATAATTATTGTTTCAAAATCATGTTTTTGAAATGAGAAGCAAGTAACTTGAAAATTAGTTAGTTAGCATTTAAAGAAGCTTGCTACTGTACCACAGGTCTCGTACAAGTCATGGAAATCCTAAAAAGTCATGGGGGGGGGGGGGGATAAACAAATTTCAGATCTGTGAAAGTCATGGAAAATTAATATTTTTATTAAAAGTTATGGAAATTTATTTTAAGTCATGAAAAAATTTATTGAAAAGTAAGAAAGTAACAATAGCTAAAAGAGCAATAAAACATTGAGTGATTTAAAAGTATTGCTTGTAAAAGATATTAGTACTGGAAAATTGAATGATCCAGAAAATAAATCTGAGTTTTGGAATCCTGTTGCATCTGCCCGCCTTTTTTTATAATGTGATTTAACAACTGGAGCATCACTAATTTTGAATTCAGCATTAGTTTCATCACTTCTTACATTTTATATTCTGTAGTTGTGGAATTACAGGTTTTTGATTTTTGCCTCACCCACTCCAAAAGTAATTCAATTGCATCTGAGTTCATTTCAGCCACTCTTAAAAAAATCATTATTAAATTTATCACAGCTTATTTTAATTTGTTGAAGGCATTAGAAAATCAATACTTTTGTCAAGGGATAGAGCATTGAAATAGAGGAATTCAGGTGGTGGGGACTAAACCCCATCTGGTCTAGTGAAACTAGACCAGATCCATGACTCCGAAGATATGCAAGAAGTTCAAGAAAAGCAGTGGATTGGCCCCAGCCCCCTCTCTGGAAAAACCCAGGAATTGGAGGATGTGATGGGGAGAAAAGGGGGCGTCGTTGCGTTTGGGGCAAGTAGGGTAATTCTTTACCCCATCCTCAAAAACCAAGCATCTAAGGTGGCCCGCGGAAAATCTTGAGAAAGTCGTCTGATACACTCTGGATCCCTTGAATGTTAATGCGGCTCCTGGGGGTGTCTGTAAGTAACATGGGTGAGAAGGAGGCTCCACCCAGGTTTTTCTTAAGAGTTCCCACGCCATGAAGGAAATCTCAGTTGAAGTTAATCACATTTGGTCTGCTGGGTCAACAGGAGCACAGGTCTTGGCAAGGTTGTTGGCTACTTCATTCCCGGGAAGACCAACATGCGAGGGGACCCACTGTAGGTGAATAAGGCACCATACAGACAGAACTTTCATCAGGTGAAGCACACTCCTGCTTGCGCTGTCGACGATGGTTGACCAATTTGTCGACCAATTGATAGACAACTGGTGCTGGATACAGGAACGGCTGTCTGACAAAATCCAGATCTCCAAAAAAGCATTGTCTAGCATGTTATTAGCAACAAAGGAAAGAACACTCATGATGGCAATAAGCTCTGTGCTGAAGATGGCTGCTTAATCAGCGTTTCTTTTCTGAATTTTGAAGGAGCGATTGTGGAGTTCAATTAGAACACTGTTGCCAGTTGTTTTGTTCTCCAATTTACTGCCATCGGTGTAGATCTTCACTGCGTTAATAGGAATCCTGCCAATAACCTCCAGTGCCAATTGTTTAAGCAATTCTGGGTGGTCAGTCTTTTTATTGACACTGAGCGCTAAATCAGGATGGAATGTGACCCCCTGGAGTCCATCGACTGGGTTTATAGAGGAAGTCAAGCAGTAGGGCTCTACATCCAGGTTCAGTAGGTTTTGTAAAAGTACTTGAGAAAACGAACTATTACGTTTTAACCGTTGATTATTTTTCCAGCTTTTTAGATATTGTGAGGTTCTGTGTTGATCTCCATAGCTGAGCAATTTGTTGAAGTAGTTGATTAAACAATATTTCCATCTCAAGTTAAAGGGTTTTAGATCACATTTGTACAGGGCTAAATTAATAGGGCAGCTATTTCGAAGGCCTGCAATTATTCTAGCAGCACTCTGTTGAATTCTTTCAAGTTTCTTCAGGTTAGATTCAAAGGCACAATAATGACGGCACAACCATACTCCGAGATAGGTCTTATTAAAGAAGTAAAGGTAATTTTCAGGGTAGAGGCATCTTCACCCCAATCTCGTTCAGAGATGTATTTTAAAGTATTAAGGCATTTTCTGCTTTTTAAAACCAAATCCTCAATATGGTGATTGCAAAGAATCTCTTGATCCAAGGTAAATCCCAGATATTAGGAATTTTTTTCGTATGGGTGTGCTTGGCCCTTCATGAATATAGATGATTTATAATTGTAAAGAAGTTTATTAGTGGTGAAAAAACTGACCATGAATTTTTCGTGAGGTTGAAAGATAATTTGTGGGCAGTAGCAAAGTCACTAACACTGTCCAAGGAGATGAATTCTAATAATTTAAAACAGTGGTGCCCAACATATGGCTTGCAAAACTGATTCATGTGGCCAGCTAAAATATCTGGTTTAGATAAATGAATTTACTGAAAAACATGGCTTCACTTTAAAGAACGAAAATACTGTCAAGTTACATGGATGGTTAGATGCACTGTTGACACCTAAGAGCAATATTTTTATAAAGTAATTTGACTCATGGTAAAAGGGAAAAATTTGATTCTGTTGATCAGAAAACCTGGAACACCTTGGCTAGATGTTAGGACCTAAGGTAGAAGACTGACTTTGCTCCTTCACCTGTGCAGACCTTAGCTGAGCATAATGGAACGGCCTTCACACCTTGGAAGACCCTGCATGGAGTATACACTCCCGACGTTCTTCACCCGTTCTGCCCAGGAACACCCCTTCACCACGTTGAGGTGACCTGCTCGGACTTTGGGGGGAGGGGGGGGGGGCTAAAGTAATTTTAGCATAATTACTTTATAAAGTAATTTTATTATTCGAAACTTTAATGACTCATGCAAACTTTGTCCCATTCATTACTATTCTGCTCTATTTATTAGACATTTAAGCATCAGTATATTGCATTCTCTATTTTTTTACTTCACTTAAATTTATATGTTAAAAACAAATAACAGTTTTATAAAGACATGCTACTAGCACATTACACGCATACATATGACTGTTTGTGCTTTGTTCAGATATGCCAACTCTCCTGCTGCAGGCAGTTGCTTTTATGTTCAAACTCTGGCAATCTGACACCAGAGAGATTTCTCCTGCTTTTTAAAGAATTAATTAGTTACTCAATTTTTTTTCAGCCAAGAGTAGTTTTTAATTTTGTATTCATCTTATTAGTGAAAATTTAGAAAACCTGATGACTGGACTGTTAAAGCAATAGAATCAGCTGTTTGTTTCATAAATTGTATTTTATTTTTGGGTTTTACTTTTAAAAAAAACTTTAAAATATCAATATATCTTTTGGATTAACTTGTCTATGAATTATATCTAAGAATATGAAAAATTATCAATTTTTTACTAGCATTCATCTGTTTCCAAGGTAAAAAAGTCTCCTGCTTTTCCGTCTTGTGAAGTTGACAAGTCTGTATGTCTAACTTAATGTTCAATGAAAGCAACTAACACCTCTTCTGTAATAGCATGATTGGTATTTATCACCTGAAAGTTACCTCAATTATTTCTTTCAAATTACAAAGAAAAATATTTGAACTTGGATTATAGCAGATTGAATGCATTTTCATAAGATTTTATGTCTAATCAGTTGCTAAAAGGATTTTCTTCTTGGCTTTAAATATGTTCTGGTGCCAAAATTAATCTCGAAACTAGAGGTTTTACCACTGTTATAATTACTTGTTAATGTATACTACATGAATTGTTTACTGCAGTACCAGTAAGATATTGCTTTTCAAGCAACATTTATGAATTTAAAACTTTTTTTGTTTGCACTTTACTTTTTAGTTTTATTTGTTATGTTTTAGCAATAAACATTCTGATCAAATATTTTCTCTTAAAGGAATACTTTCTCTATTCAAATTTGTATTGTTAAACAACACCCCTTTAAAAATAGTACAGTAGACCCTCGTTTTACGCAGGGGTTACGTTCCACAGAAAATGCCGCGTAAATTTAGACTTAATTGTAGTGTTAAAATAAGGATTAGGTTCCATAAATGAGCAAAAATGCTTCATTTTAGTGATAGATAAATATATATAATGTTGTTTAATGTGTACTTATTTGCATACATATGCACAACAAGCATAAGGAAAACATGAAAAAGAGCTGGCTATTATAGACTTTTAGCAAATAATCAATTATTTTTCTCTGTAGTTCTTTGTGGGGCATTAATGCATCCATGATCACTCATGTCATTTCCATGACAGGATCTTCCTGTGCTAACAAATCAAAAACATCATTTGTCATTGTCAAGGAATGACTACAAATTTTCAGTTTGAAAGCATTTGGTTGTGTGTCATCTATGTTGGTATCATCGTTAGTTTCGTTCTCCTTAGTCACTTCTAAAAGCTCTTCTTCCAGTGAGCTCTGAATTGTGCGAGTTGAATAACGTTACTTCTGGAAAGAACTCTTTAACCAATCACAAAAAAAATATCTCCAGTGGTCAAAGATCACTTATTAGCACTCTTAACTCTCATTTATTGAGTGTCATCTACAATCTCAGGAGTTTGGATTTAGAAAGAAGGGAAAATTTTATATGTTTGTAATGCTGCATCCGCCTAAAATCAAAATTCATCAGTAAAGCAAAATAAAACTGTCAAATCTTAAACCGCGTAAAATCAAATCCCCTTAAAATAAACCTGCATAAAACAAAGGTTTATTGTATTTCAGTTCAAGGTTCAGTTTAATTAACTTAAAAATGTACATTTGTAATGCACCAAATTTATTGAAATGTGTTAATCTATGCTTGTTGTTTTAAATGTATAAAATTCTTTTTAGATGGCACAATCATCTAAATCCCTCCATAAAGAAAACTGCTTGGACTTTAGAAGAAGAAAAACTTATTTATCATTACCATAGACTATGGGGAAATCAGTGGTCTAAAATTGCTAAGCAGCTTCCTGGAAGGTATAAAATATTGATAAGACTATTATTTATTCCTATTAGCATTCTTAACTGCTCTATGCTTTTTACATCAAAAAGTGAACACAAATCTGTCTTGCATATTTTATTATCAGGGCTCACTTTCACCCTACTTTTCCTACTTAAAAATGTCCTACTTTTCAGCAAAAGTTCCTACTTTTCAACTGGAAATTTCTACTTTTTAGCTTGATTTTCCTTTGGACTTAGGCTTGAAATTCCTTCGTAAGACTTCAAAATTGATGTGATTTCAAGAAATTCGCATTCAGAATATGAAAATTTGTTTATTGTAAATTGTTTATATATGTTTAATATTGAATTTATTTCACTAAGTTACACATGCTTGCAATTTCTTCTGAATTTTACTGCTTGTATTAAGAAACAACTTTGGTTTTAAAAAGAATATAGTAAAAAAAAAAACTACCAATATAAATAGAAATTTTTGATAATTATATTTGATTATGTATGTTATACTTTTTGTTTTTTTCTTTTGCTCTTATGTAATTTAATTATTGTATTTGAATTTCTATTTGAACTATAATCAACACGAGCGCCAACTCCATGGGTCTTTTTTTAGAAAATTTCTTACGAATCATTTTCGTCCTAAGCGATTGATTCAGCACTAATTATTAGTTTTAGCTGACAAGGAATGGCATTTATTTTGCCTTAAGCAATATTTTGCAGTAAAGGATTTCATGTTAATGGAATTTGATTGTAGCATGATTTCCTCTTGAAGTTTTCAAAAGTTGTCGACAGAAATTCATTTAGGAATGAAATTTCAAAACCAGTTTAGAAAAGTAAGTCAAGGATGTCACAAAGGAAAAGTTTGATATTAGTTAGTGGTCTAATAAATTTCTGGCAGTTCCTCGTGATTTGATTGTGTTGCCAATTTTTCAGTTTTTGTGATAAAAACTGAATTTATAGTAACTGCTATGTATTTTTCTTTTAAGCCAACAAATTGTTTTCCATGTTGTTGGATTGGAAAATTCAGTGTGGTGCTCATTACTAAAAAGTGTTTGTTTCTTAGAACGGATAATGCTGTTAAAAACCATTGGAATTCTACCCTTAAGAAGAAGGCCATAAGAGCAGAAACTTTTGTCAGCCCCCATTCTGGAAAATTAAAAGTAAGTTTTACTTTTTCATAAATCACGTTCTGAGAAACTTAAATTGCATGGGAAAGTTTGAAAATCTTATTCTTGTACTTGTGTCTGAGAGCTCACTTTTCTTTACAGAAAAGAAAATATGTTAATCAAACTACCCAGACATCTAAATCAAAACAGGAAAATACTGTTGGTCGAAAATCTGGTATACTTATCTTATTTTGTAAATTTAGTGTAATTGTGAACATTTTGTAACTTAACAAATTGTAAAGCACTGCTAAAAATTTAACATAAAATATTTTAAAAATTAGTGTTTTACATAAATAAAATAATGTGGACTACTTCTGTGGAGAGGTTATGTATGCAGGCTTGTAAACAAAGAATATTTTCTTGTATGTATAAAAAATCGATGCGCATATTGTAATGTTAAAAGGAAAATGAAGGTTATTGTAAAACAGAATATAATTGGAGAGAAATGATAGTTTTAATCACCTTTCTCAGCTTTAACTTTTTAACAGTCATCAAAAAGATTAATGTTGAGCTAATTGTGCAAAAATCCAATTTTTGGTTTCAAATTTGGCAAGATTTCTCCAAGTTGTGGTTAAATGCTTGCCACTTTATGACTTATCTCCTCCATCCCATTAGTTTCATGATTTTACTCCTGTTTTAAGTTGGAAATTTCTTTCATTGTGCTAATAGAAATATAACTTCAAGATTTATGAAATAAGAAATAAATGCTTGTTTTGTATCTCTGATTAAAATTCTTAAAAATAGTATAAGAAATGAATTATTTGAAATCCAATATAGTATAATTTTTGAAATACAATTTAATTAGTAATAAGTTAAAGTGTAACAAGAAAGCAAATATGGAAACTCAGAACAGCGTAAAAACAAAGTAAGCCTTTTATCCTGGCAGAAATAGAATTTATTTCCTAGGAAATAATGGCATTTTAAAGTAAAATCAGAAGGAATATACTAAAGGAAAGCAAATTTAACAAAGTTTTAATTATTTTTATCAAAAAATTATAAAAGTTCAACTAAAAAAGGATGCAATAAAATACCTTTAAAGAAAAATGTATCTTTAATTTTTTTCATGATTAAAGTTTTATTTCCTTTAAAAAATCTTTGCTTTGATGAAAAACTACTTTTTGAAAAGTTTATTGGTTTTAATAATCTGTTAAACTTCATTTCTTAGATGCTACAACTACTGCAATGGTACCAATTTATGGCAAGGATTCTGCATATGTGTCAGATTCTGGTGAACATCCACATTTAGAACAATTTTCAGTTAAAATTGAGCCGTATGAGGACAATGAAAGCCAAGTTCAAAACTTTAAGATTGCTAATGGATATTCGCAACTGATCTTGAAAGAACACCCTGCCTATTCGAACATAGAATTCATTCAAGATGATCTTGATGTTTCACCACTGAGGTATGTATGTTCATAAATTTAAAAAATGATATAATTAATGTTTTCAATGATTTCAACTAACTAAGTAACTTTAAAAAAAAAATTTCAGTGCTGATGTGGAGAATCTAGATGTATCGGATATCATAAGCAATGGATCATTTGCCGATCTATCTATGTCTGACCTTGTCAATGATGCTGAATTAAGTCCCCCTGTAACGCCTATAAAAAATTCTCCCGCTGCACCTATTAGTAAGTTTTTCTTTCCTCTTCAAATTTCAACTCTTATAGTTTCACTGTATGGTGTTCTGTGTAGGCATTTTTAGGAGGGCACTGCTCCTTGCCGCTTCTAAGTTAACATTCGATGCACCCTCCTTGCCTTTTGGAAATTTTAACTAAACTTCATCGCAAAAACAAACTTTTTCCAAAGGTAAAGGTTCATGTAAGCCTGGCCATGAAATGTAATTCATAACTTCCCTTATTCACTAGAATTTGATTTGAATCCAAATTTGAATTTTCATTTTTCAAAAATAAACATTAAAAGTGTTTTTCATTAAAGCATTATTGCAATTGAAAATTTGTTATGTTTTACTTGCATTATACCAAAAAAAATTCAAAGAATCAATTTTTTCTACAGCAAAATTTCTATTTATAAGTGCCCTTTTAATTGAATTAAAGTGCTCTTAATCAGGAAGCACAATGCCTACTTTTTGGTCTTGAGTGCTACTTTATATCATTTACAAGAAGTATCTAAACTAAATCATTAAAATGTAGCTAAAAATTAATTTATTGTAAAAGTGTCTTAATTTTGTTTAGTTATAATGTATATAATTACAGGGGTGTTTGTGAACCGAAAATTCCCAAAATTTTGGGTTGACAACACATTTTAAAATTGAAAAAATATTTTTAAAAACTTATAAAACGTTTTTTTTTTTTTCAATCATTTCTAAGATTTTTTTATGCATATTTGAAGAGTTTTTACGGAGAGGTTGTGCTTCCTCATGGGTTTCAAAAATTTCACACTGTCTTAAGAAATTTTTACTGGAATCCACTATCACCCCTGTAATTAAATTTTTCATAAATTATGTTAATAAATGTGCTAACTTTTTCTATATTTTAGCATATAGTTTTGATGGAAGTATTTACCAAGCATTGAAACAAGAATCTTTAAAAGATGGTTTGATACCAATACCTTCACCAGTTATGACAAAACTAGCTTCTCCAAAATCTATTAATTCCTTTAAACAGAAAAATGTATCCTTTTTATATTTTTGGTTCTGTCCACTTGGGAAATTTCAGAAATAAGTACTATTTTTGTTAATGTTCAGATGTGCTTTTTAAATCAATATCTAGGCAGATTTAACAGGGGGGGGGGGGCAGATTATGTCCAATGTGAAACGTTACTTAAAAAACAATAATAATAAATTTTATACCAGTGAGATTAGGTATTTCTATATCTTTCTTTAAAGGTAGTGAGGTGTAAGTTAAGAGTTGAGGGTTAAAAGCCTTGCTGTGTTTACACATAGACCAGTGGCCGTTTTATGAGAAAAGTAATGGTAGTAGGTGTTACCCCTCAAAAGAAAATTTTGATGCAAAAGGCCCATTTTAAATCAGTGTTTTTGTTTTTGCAAGCTCTTAGCTTGCACATTTCATTTGTATGTTTCATTTTCTGAATGGAACAACTTTTCGCCTACACATAATAATTTTAAAAATGTAATATTAAAGCTTCTGAGGAAATTTGAATTCTATTTGAATCTTATTCCTACTGGTTGGTTTACTTCAAATGCACTTTGCAGAAAATGCACCAAAAAAATTTGCTTTAATTGATTATTTTAATGTTAAAATTTAAAAAAAAAGAAAAAAAAAATTGAATGTATGGGAGGAATGCCAGTCCTTCAATGTGGAAGGGGGAGGGTCATCTAAACCTTAGTCTGTTATCCTGCACATGCTTCCTCATATTTTCTGAAAATTTCACTGTCTTCAGAAATTTTACCTCGTACACTATCACTCCTGATTTTCAAATCATCAGTTTTATTTCTCAAGATTGCTTTGTTTAATAGCTCTGTCAGTACAAAAAAAAAAAAAGACTGATGACTTTCTCTGTCATAATTTCTGCCAATTCCGCTTTTTAATTGGGCCTTAAACAGTGAAAATAATTGACTGAACTTCAGCAAGCATAGTTTTGTGACTTTTTTGGGCACTTGAATCTTTTAAAATAATGCAGGTCTTTGAAGCTATCTTTGATTCAAGTTCAGTCATAGGTTATAAGCATTTTTAAAAGCTTTTTTTTTTTTACTATGTACTTGTTCAAAACAAGCTTGCAATATTTGGAACAGATTAAAGGAAAGTTCTCTCGTTATGGGCAATGCATTTATATTGAAATGAAAATGAATCTTTTTTTTTTAAATGATTCTAGGTAACAGATAAATATGTTTTAAATTTCTAAAAGTTTCACTGCAATTTAAGTAATAATAAAAACTTGAATATAAAATATAAAAGTAGTTTTTTAAATGTGAAGACTAGATTTCTATAAGCTTGGTTAGCATTAAGAATTATAAAATAAAATAAGTATATGATTTCTTGATCACAACTGTAAAAAATTGTCGTTAATCTTAATATCTTCAGGTTTAGGTTTGTTCCAAAGCAGCAATAAAATTTAAATAAAAAAATTGAGAAGAAATAGGTGGTATATAACTTTACACTGCCAATATTTCTTATGCTCCCAATTTTCAATTTAAATATCATTGGCTGTTCTAGAATTAACCTAAATATGAAAATTTTTAGATTAACTGCAATTTTTGAGTGTTAAAATCAAGAAATCATATACTTATTTCATTTCATACTTATTAGTGCTAATCAAGCTTATAGAAAAAACCTTTAGACATAAAAAGTATTTTTTGTATTTCACTGTCATACTACCTTTTTTTCCCTTCTCTCTGTCTGCCTCATTTTATCTTTGTCATTTATTTTCATAGAAGTTTTGCCTTAATGATCTTAGATTCAGTCAACTGCTCCTTATGCAATTGATGCCGGTCAGCCAAGTTTGATGAACTTTGTATTGGATGCTGAACAACAAATGCAGTTATTGAATTTTTTGCCCCAGGAAACAAATGCAGCTAATAATAATAATCAAATCACAAGCATTGAATATGCCAATGCTGAAGCTGCTGTGAATGATATTCTTGCTTGTATGCCGCAAATGAATTTTTCGCCCTCGGATATTGTGATCAAAGAGGAACCTATATCTTTGAGTGATATAGAAGGGCCAAATTCTGTATCAATTCAAGAGTATCAAGAACCTAGTGATTTTGATGCCTATTTCTTGAATACTACTCCAATAAAGGGCAGTACTCCAATTAAAGCTCTTACATTTTCTCCTTCCCAGGTATTCTTATTTTTGTTTTTGAAAATCTTTAATATGTTTTAACTATTTCTCGTAGACCCATACTGCTTCACTGCATTTACTGCAAATAGTTCGACTAAAGCACTTTGATATGTTTGTTGCAGTCATACTTTTACCTACAAGATTCAGTAAGTGCGTAGGGTCAAGTTTGAAGTCAAGCTTTATATACTTCCCGCTCTAATCTGGTTCACTAAGTTGAAAGCACACCATGCTAATTTAATCTTTTAGATTGCAGATCAATTAACCCGTTCCGGGACGAACGATGCATCTTAGTGTCAGCGCTAGGTAGTAGACAAAAAACGCATCCGTGCGAAAAACGCATCCGTGCATTATTCTGCGTTTTGGATTTCGAACGAAACGTTTACTATTAGATGGCGTTACTTATCCATGTTCCTTCTCCATGTTCTGTCGTTCAAATGATTGCTCTCCTTCATTAGTTATTTTTCTGTCTGACGTCATAATGGGGTCTGTCAAGTGTCTGTTATTTATTGGATTTTGCAAAAGAAAATATAAACATATGCTCCCAAGTGAGAAGGGAAACGTACACTCATTTTGAAGTGGCTCTTTCTAGTTTCGGTTCCATTTATAATGGGATAGGAGGGGAGATATTCTAACAAGGGGTTTTACTTTTATGATCATTTGGTAGCCATGGTGAACACGTTATCTTTCCAAGGGGGAAATATCTTAATTTATGACTGATCCATCAATGGATCTTTTGGGTCACATTGAAACAACTATAAATTATTTTTGTTTCAGTTCTTCATACAGTAGTTACTTTCGAAAATCATATATTGAAAAAGAAGGCAAAGAACTTAGAGATGTGTAATTTGCTCAAAACAGAATAAAAGACGTAACACAACGTATGAGTGTAAAATGCTCAATGCACATTTATCTGTGCTTTGAAATTTTTCATGCGGCTTTAAAATATTAATTGTTTCAATATTCTTCAAGTATTTAATAATATTAAGCGCAAATATTTTTCCTGTTTTGTAGAAAATATATTGTTTAATTTTGGTACTTTTAGTTATTGTAAAAAACAATATATTTTGCTTTTTTATTGTTAAATATCAATTATTTTCATCCAATTTTTTGTTATGATTGAAATTTTGATGTATTTTATCATATATTGAAAAATGGTTTCATTTCTACTTAAAGTATACATTTTATCCATTATTATGTATGCGTGCTTTCCGAAATTGCGTATTAGGTTTAGTGGGAGAAATTGCCCCGGCCTGTGCGCACAGTTTGTGTGTAACAGCTGCCGCCCTTAGTGAGCGCTATCTTCTGCGGACTGCCGTCCCAAACGGTTAATCGAAAGCTTCATATATGTCACCCCCCCTCAGTTTCTAACAATCTAACCACACAATTCAGCTAGTAATCCATCCTTTGGTAGTAGTTGATGTTATAAATTACTTTGAGCTGTGGGAAAGTTACTGCATTTAGCATGCTAAGCTGTGTTCTATTTATGAACTTTAATTTTACATTGTACTTGACTTAAATGACATTGCCATTATTTTAATATAAGTTGTACAGTGAAACCTCCTTTTAGCAGACATTCTTGTTGAGTCCCAGTTACTCCATATAGGTTGTTCTATGTCATTCACTCTGAATAGCAGACACTCCAAATAACAAGCAGTTATCTGATTAAAATTTGTTTCTTTATTAATGCTTTGTCAAAATTTTCTTTAAGTTAACCATGTACTAGTCCTATTTGTCATCCTGATATTCTGATTTAATCCTTCCCCCCTCCACCCCTCTTTAATTTGTTCCTTCACTCAAATGTTTTTTCCACTGCAGTGACTTGGCAAAAGTTATCACCAAGAAATGCGGAAATTATAAATGTATTGAAAGTAAGTGTTCAAACCTGGAGCATTAGATTGTGTGGATGCTTTAAGAAATTATTTATCATAGCAGTACCTGCACAGCAATGCCCGTGCTAAAAATTTAATGGAAGTTCTTTGAATAAAAAAAAACTGACGCCCCCTTCCCCTCTGATGTAAAATGATCATTTTTCTTTGTATAAAATGCTTACACTTTTCTTTTCAAAGAAAAAAAACCTATTAAATGTTCTTTGGAATTTAAAACTTTTTGTCAAATCATTAAATTAGATTTACAATTACTTTAAAACTCTATTTAGCAAGTGAAGCAGTTTTTACTGCAATTTAAAATATTTTGCCAAATAAGCCAAAAAAAAAAATATATCAAATAATATCTATCAAATGTAAAAATAGTTCCGCAACTCTATTGCTTATCGCCAAACTCGCCCAGCAACCACGCTTTCATAATCCATCTGTCTAACGGGGAAAAAAAAACATTCAGTGTGTGAGTATTAAGTGTAGTGAAATTAGACTAACTACACCGCTAGTAGAAGTGAACCTGCAAAACATGTCCACAGCCTGAAGTTGAAGAAAATGAAAAACACGTGGAGCATTTTTCCTCAAGGAAAATCTGTATTTATTATCTTCAAAAGATTTCTAAAGTTGTTGAACAACATCTTCATTGATATTTAAAAAACATTTTGAAAAATAAACGTATATTAGCCGCTATTATGCAACGAAACATTCAGTTTACGAACATGCTGATTCCAAGGAATATAAGGCATTACCGTAACACACAAAAATAGGCCTAAAGGCGTTTTATAACTTTAAAATTGACATCACGTTGTATTACGACCTGCCAGGAGTAAAGAGCAGTGGCAGACATCACGAAATTACTACATTCAACTCATGACGGCTATGAGAGGTGAGAGAGAGAGCGAAAAAGATCACTCAAAGTATTTAAAGTCTTCACATGGCTTTCAAATTAAGAATATGCAAAACACAAGATGTGTTGCCAATGCAAGAAAGTTAAAGATATGTTGCCAATCAAAAAGTAACTCAATCTAAAAAAAACTCTCGCGGTTATAAGATACAATGAACTGGTGACTCGGTTCACCCATAAGTTCATTCATTTGACTGAGTTATCACAACCGATCTCACGAATGACGTCACAGCGTGATGCAATGTTTACATCGAAAAAGGATTGATTCTGCATGATGCAAAAACGTATTTTTAATGAGTTTTTTTTTTTTCAAATTAAGTGATTCTTTCACTTTTTGTGAAAGTTTAAATTAAAAATCTAACACAGTGGAACACTTAAAAATCATCGTCAGAAAAAAATAAGGAAATGTTGTACATTTCATTCGAATAAAAACAAATCAAAAGTTTCTTTTCTTCCAAAACAAATCTCCAAAAAAGCCATAAAACAATTGCTTTAAAGCAATAATCCTAGACTGAACTGCTCAGCACCTAATGCGCCAAGCAACCACGCTACCGGAACCCAGCCCTTTTGCAAGTGAAGTGGATGTTTTTTCTTTGGCAAAGAAAAATGTAAACTATATCACTCATTATGCAGTGGGGGGCTTTGTGGTAGAAACTTCGCTTCAAATGCTGATAAACGTAGATTCGATAGCCTCGGATGCTCTGAGTGGTGTATTTCCTTTCTTTACGCTGAACATCTTTCTTATAATGTCTTATGTGTGAATAAATAAAAAAAGTCCAAAATCTCGAGGCAATGGCCCTCAATCCTTCCATGATTATTAACTATGAACACGTAAACAACAGTAGTTTCATATAAGTTAAAGGCAACAATTTTCAACTTAATTAAAAATATAGGCATTTTTATAGTAATGAATGGACTTTAAAAGCCCCTCCACTGCAGTCAATTCGTCAAAACGCATAAACTTGAATTTGTCAACCTAGTGCATGAAAAATTATTTAAATTAACAGTTTCTTATTGTTACTTCTCTATCACAAAAGTATTCGTCAGTTAAAAGATTGAATTGTTACACAATTTCACAAAAATATCGTTTTGTTCTAAGAAGTCCAAAAACATGATTCAGAAAAGTGTCATTTCATCACGGAGCAGAAAATAGCACAAACATTGAGGAAAAATGAATATAATTTATTTTCTCCGTCTTGTTTTTCATATTTTCACAATGAAGTGCAGGGAAAATAAAAAGTCAGCTGAAAGGAAAATAATTTCACTGTAATCGCTTAAACCTTAAAAAAAAAGAAAAAGAAAAAAAAAAGTTGTTACTCATGGAATTGCTCTGAACTAAAAGGCATTATTTTTTTTCTATTGTAATGAAAATAGCAGGGCTGTGGACATTACCGAACGCTGTGGATCGTTGTAAAATAAAATCCCAGCAAAACATAAATGTGAAATGGAGCCAAGTTCGATCAAAATGAGGCCCTGAGTAGATGGAGTCACCGATAAAATAGTTCAGATCTGAACGGATACCAAGTTTCATAGCTGTTCTTTGTAGAAGTTGGAGTGTCCCATGTTTTCAATTCATTCAGAAAACAATTTTTTTATGGTCTTAGATTCCGGATTTTAAACTTGCGGCAAGTTTTGGTCGTCAATAAACAATTTCCAAAACATTTGACTGCTCCAATTATACAGTAACTTGCTAAGTTTAAATCCGGGATCAAAGAAAGTAAAAAATTGTTTTCAAAATGAATTGAACACGGGGCAGTCGAAATTCCATGAGGAACTGCTATGGAACTTGTTATCCGTTGAGATCTGAATCTTGTCGCCGACACCGTCTACCCAAAACCTCATTTTGATCGAACTTGGCTATTTTTCACATTGATATTTTGTTTGGATATCATTAAGTTTTGAAAGCTAAATCATCGTAATGTTCTTCTTTTGAATTAAATGTAAAGGCGTGTACAAATACAACTTCCATCCCCCCTGCTTTTACGATGCACTGGTTTCTTTTCATTAGTAATTTCGAAGATATTTCGATAACTGGGGGTTTGGCGCTATCATCAATTATAGGCTATAATTGTTTGCTTTTGTCACTATCAGCAAGGCCATGGCCTTAAGATATTTCTGGAGTAAAAAGTGTCACTTTTTCCAACGGTGTCAAAAAGAAAACTGTGGGACAATTCCTTCACTTTTTATTGATAGATTTAATGAAGAAAGTATTGCCAAAATTTCAGCTAAGCCTAAAAAGGTTCAAGATAAAAATGCAAATTGCTCCCGTCGTAATGAAGTTAGAGCATTGAAACAAATTGCTTAGAACGGGGAAAATTCTACCCTTTTCAACAATATAAAATATTAACATGTGCAAATAATTTTTCACCCCTTAATATCCAATAATAGGCAATTTACATGAAATTTGGGCCTAAATGGAATAAGAAAAGAACTATTTTCGGATTTTTTTCGAATTATAGCCTATGTTACTCAGTAAGAAGGCACCTTTCATACAGTGAAAGAATTTTTCAAATAGTTGCAATAGTTCCGGAGATTACCTCGAACATATAAACACACAAAAATTCGTCCTCTCTCTTTATAATATTAGTATAGATGAGCCTTTAGTAAATAAACTTTTGAAAAATTCTGTACACATCAACAATTGATAAATTTTTAAATTATGCATAACCTTAATATGTCCACCAAAATGTACAATTTTTTACATTTCATTTTGTTACTCCTTAAGTCAAAAATTGTTGCAAGATTTTCTGTTTTTAATAAAAATTGAAAATTGTTTTTTTCTTCAAAGTTTCTGAACAGTCCAAATTATAAGAGTCCAAGAAATGCATTGACGTCAACTCCTAAAAGCAACACCCAAATTGCTCCTTGTTTTTATGATATGTTGGATGATCTTGATTCTTCCAGGTAATTTCTTGCTTTTTACATTATTTATGTTCACATTATTTTAGAATGTTTCATCGACTGGGGCTTATATTTGAATGTTTCAAATTTCAAGTCTGGAAACCTCACTCTATGGTAGAAAGCAGTAGTTTTTGGATGGGAAAAATGGCAATATTATTCGACTATTTCAACCCTTTTTAAGTACTTCCAATTAGTCTTGTGTTTTCTCCACAATTTAATTCAAATTGTAATAAATTACTTGAATTTCATTCATTATTTATTTATATATTCGTTTCTTTAAGATAAATGCAGGCTGAATTTGCATTAATTTTACAATTATGCTTAAAGGTTGGAAAGAAATATACTTATTTGAATAGTTCAGTGTGTAATATTTTTTGTACTACATTGAGGTTAACTATATTCCTTAAAATAAAGAAGTCGATTCATATGAACTTAAACGCATAGTTTGTTTCAGAAAATGAGTTGCAACTATATACTGTATTGCAATGATGATTGCAAAGAATTAGTGTAATTTAGTCTTTTGGTTTTAAAATTAAATAGTAAAGCAGATGCACCAAAGGAGTTTTTTTTTCTCAAATAAAGGTTGAAATGTCAATCTTTGTCAATCATTGTTCACAGAACTAATTATGAATGCTTCTGGTACAAGTGGTGAACAATTTTGTCCCACTGTGTTCAAGTGCTTACTATTAACAGGGCTCATTTTCCTCCTACTTTTCCTACTTTTTCCTACTTAAGTAAGAATTGTCCTACTTTTCAGCAAAAATTCCTACTTTTCAGCAAAAAATTCTTATTTCTCCTATTTTTTAGCATGATTTTCCCTTAGAATTTAACTTGAAATTCCTTCAAAAGACTTTGAAATTGATGTGATTTCAAAAAATTTGCATTCAGAAAATGAAAATTTGTTAATTGTAAATTGTTTATGGATAATATTGAATTTATTTCACACAGTTATACATGCTTGCAATTTCTTCTGAATTCTACTGCTTATGTTAAGAAAAAACTTTGGTTTTTAAAAAGTATATAGTACAAAAAATCCATCTATATATGTATAAACTTTTGATAATAATACTTGATTATGTATGTTATTCTTTTTTTTTTGGCATGTAATGTTAGTTATTATATTTGAATTTTAGTTTGAACTAGTCAAAAAAACTGAATCCTCCCCCATTTTTTTTTCTGTCACATTTTCGTAAAATTCAAGAGTTTTGTAAAATACATATAATTTTCAGTATGGAAGAATGAAGTTCAGTTAAATCAGAGAAATAAAACTTTCTTTTTATGTCAAAACGTTTTAAATTAGAAATTTCATGTTATTTCTGACCTGAAATATTTTGTTGCATACAAAGTACTGAGCACAATTAGCTCAAACTTTTTGCTTTCTTTAAATAGATAGGTCTTTAGATATAGCAACATTTAAAGCACAATAAAATGCTGCTAAATGGTTATCATGTACCCAGTACCTCCCTTGCCAGAAACCAAAAAAAATCTTCTTTCCTCAATCAACATTGATTTTGAAGCTGGTGCTTTGCAATAGGATAATAATTCCGCAATGTTTATTATTCAATATTGTTTGAACTTTATTTTGATTGTCCTAAAAATGTTCCGAAATTTTATCTAAAATGTATCATAATTTCTTGGAACACTCTTGCCGCTGACAATAGCTTGGCTCAGGGGCGTCTCGAGTTTTCATTTTTGAATGGCAGAAATTCTGAATTTGGCGAATGATAAACTTCAGGTATCAATATATAAGTATAACTTATAGTAAAATAGTAGTTTAAGAAACTTCAAAAAAAAAAAAAACCAAAAAAAAACACCTTTTTGTAATAAAATGAACCTTATCATCTAAAGTTTATTTTTTACTTTTCAGTTTATTTTGCTACAAAAGCGTGTTAGCATATTTTTTTTTTTAAATTTAATTTAGTTTTTTAAACTATTATTTTCTTTTTCTTTCTTTTTTTCTTTTTTTTTTTTTTTAGGTTAACTTGTTTAACAAAAAAATATTCATTTCAACATTTTTCAAAATCTTTTATATTCATGAAATTTGCCCAAAAAAAGGTCCTATAGGTCTCGGGCAGCATTGGAAACAAAGTCTCTTGAACTCCAAAAAGAATAATTCTACTCCTTAAAATGTAATAGCCGAGCTCTAAAAACATTCAACTGTGCCGATAAATTGCCTGTGGAGTAATTGTTTAATCCAGCTAATCCATCTCAGTCATCAATGTATGTGTGCGGAAATCATATTTATATTTGAAAATTTGAGATATATTTTAATAAAAGTATTCAACAATGGTCTGATCAAAAATGAAATGCCAATTGAAGGCTCATCTAAATTTTGGCATTAAATTACTTAAAAACAATTATAACTCATGTTCTAATTACCTTAGAACATTAGAACAAACATTGTCTGATGCAGAAAAATCCAAGGTTTTTATAGATATTTTCAAGTGTATATTTTTAAAATTTTTCTTCTTCACATTGTTGGATTTATGCCGAAATATTGATTAAAATTGGAATAAACTAACAATTTATAGTTAATTAATTGTTATAGAATATTGCATTGTAATCAGGTCTGAGGTCGCATGCCAAATTTCAAAAGAATCTGATTGCAGGAAGTGGGCGAAATTTGAGTTGCAAGATTCCGTTACAAGATACATATGTACATACAGGTAAAGTTAATATAAGTGTGAAAATAAAAAGAGACATTTTTGTATCAAAAAATTGCAGTTATGTCCCAAATTTGTGGGATAAAGAAATTTTTGGAAAACCAGTGACCTCCCACTTGGGCACTCTTGGCTTAGCTGCACAATAGCATTTTTTGATTAAATTAATTATAGAGGATGGTATCGATAATACATAAAAAGTCTTTAAAAACATCTCCAATTATTCATCCATTTCGAAAGTACAGCAATGTAAAAATCCAAAAAATTCAATAACCTTTGAAGACAATATACAAACTTTTCTTGAAATTAAAATTTAAAATAAAGTCTTTTTCTTTTTTTCCAAAATGCAACTCTTCAGAAATTAAAAAAAAATAAAATGAAAAATGTATGTATTGAAATGGCATGGATCATAATGGGGTTCATATTTAAATGCAAAAAAAAAAAAAAAAAAAAAAAAAGAAGCTTTCCTTGAATGTGTCACCCTTGCACCAATTTCATTGAAACCCTAAATGGTAACATAAATTTTAGTAGAAAATTGTATTCATTTTACATCGAATGACCCACAAATTCTTGAGTGAAAAAATTCTTGTTGACTTAAAAGACTTCTAGAAGTGGTGCAGCAAAAATTGTATATTTGATTTAATGTAGCTACTAGTGTATTGAAGAAAAGAAATGAAAAAAGAGGAAGGAGTGGGTTCTGAGAAATAGAATAGCATTTGGTTCAAGTATTTATTCTTGGTTCAAGTATTTATTCTTAATCAGGGGTGTCCACCTAGAGGAGTTATGGCGCGGATTGTGTCGTTGAATTTTTAAATTTTTTTTTGGAGGAGGGGGGGTGTTTTATGGGGTATTTGTTTTTTTTTGGGGGGGGGGGGAGGCTTCCTATGTAGGGTTTTTGTAACATTTAGGTGGTGCACCCTTAATTTTGCAGGGGGGCACCCATGTCTTATTTGTCCTTGCTCAGTAGTATAACTTTACATATTTGTTCGTATTATGTTTAGGACTCGACCGATGCATCGGCGCCGATGGTTCAACAATTTAGCCATCGGCATCGGCATCGGCGGCCGATGTTAAATTGCAGGAAACATCGGCCCATCGGCCTTAAAAACATCGAAAAGCCGATGGAATTGGCCGATGTTTTTTTTTTAAAGAACCTTTGATGTTTTACCTTTTAATACAAAGTAAAGATTGTTTTCATATAAAATTGCTTACTAAATTTCAGTATGAATTTCTGTTTTAGTCACCCCTGAAAGAGTTTTTGATACTGCATTCAGGTACCAAATAAGTTAATTATTGCGTCGTTTCTTGCTGTTGGATGTACGTATGTATCTCTCATAAGTCATAACTCTAAAATGGTAAACTGTAGAAGAATAAGTTTTCGCATGTTGGATATGCGTACGTTCCAGTTGTGCACTTCCCTTTTTTTGTTTTCGATTGGGTGTTCTGAAAAGCCTGTTTACTCATTTTTTGTAGCTATTAATTACTTATTTCAATGCAAAACTAATTCAGCGTCTCAGACTGACGATCATTTGGTGATATATTGCAGAATTGGAGACCATGGAAACGAATATGAGATGGCGAAACCGGTTTTGTTTCATTTTGTTCGATTCCCGTTGAACCGACGGTAATTTTTAATTTTTCGATGTTTGTAATATGAATCACAGTAATGCAGTCTTTTCTGTATCGCTTCGGCGGAGCTACAAGTTTGGGGCCCGTCGAAATACATTTTGGGGCCCTATTTCTTTATCCCAGAAGTTGTAAAACATTTATCATAAGCATTTTTGTAACTCCTACGGTGCCTCTATGGTTATGGGACCTCTCGCGCAATTGCAACATTTGCTATATTTTAAATCCGCCACTGCACGTGAAAACAAACTCGGGTGCAAGTTTTGAAAAGGTTTTTCCTGCTCAATGTTTATGATTATTTTGAACTCTATTTTTTACGACTATTTTTTGAATTTCCGAGAACACTTGCGTGCCCCTCCTCCCACTCCCTTAATTTCTGAAATTAAACTCTAGTTGTACTTCTGAGTTGTTTAAAACTAACACCATTCATAATATTATGAGAATTTTTTTTCAGACTTTATCTATTGTTTAGAAAGAAATTAGAGCATTAATGTAAGAAATTGATTAAAGACGTTTTGAATGGTGACATAATTCGGAAATCGAAGGGACTTTTGAATTTTTTCTTCTTAAGTGCTGAAATAGATTCAGAAACTCTTCCGAGGCGTTGGTTTTAGCGGTTCTGTACTAAAAAAAATAGGCCGAGGTTGGGGCCGAAGTGTGAGTTACTGCAAAATCGGAGGGTACCCCCCCCCATTTGGTAATGCGCCATCTTTTTTGTATCATTAATTGCGATCGATTTTTTTTTAATTGTAACTAACTATTTTATGTATTTATATAAAATCAATGAATAAGTTATTTTCGTTTTTTATAGAAAAGTTTCAAGCATTTTCTATTATGCAATTTTTTAAATTTCAGAAAATCATTTTTAAATTGAAGAATTTAATTTAAACTTGTTTGTAAAACTTCATAAAAGATTAAACAATGAAATTGTTCAATATTATGTGTGCAAACATCAGATTAAGTAGTATATGTGTATTCATTTATTAACTTGGTGTAAGTATTGAGTTTGTTTATTGTACCTGCATTTTAAGAACGTCGCTCTTTTCACGGCTATTTTTTTTCCAGCAAAATTTATGTCACTGTTTTAGTTTTTTGAAAAATGCAAAATTTTCTATTCATAAATTTTAAATAAGTATAAAAATATTCCTATTTTGATTTAGTATTGTAATTTATCCATTTCCTTTTTTGTTTAATTTGATGACTAAAAAATGTCTACGTGCAATCTTTTCACTTTAATTGCATAATTTTTGTTGACGGTTTCATAGTTTTATTTATTTATTTATTTATTTTTTTTTTTTTGAATGATTTAACAACACAATTTAATGTTTTTTAACTATGTTTAGTGTACCTAAATCCATACATCATTACAATATTACTGAAATCTTAGTTATATGTTCAATTATAATAATAAAAAAAATCAATTGGTTATTAAACAGTCTCTTTGTTTTTCTTCCATTTTCTTTCTTTCTTTCTTTATTTTGGCTGTTGTTCTTTCTCTTTCATCATACAGCAGTCAAAAAAGGAGATGCATAACTACACCCTATACAGATTGTACGTAGTACGATCCAAAAGTTCGGGGACAAGATGTATAAAACCTTACCCAGAACAGTTCACATTACAGAAGCACATCCACCTTCAAAAGGTTACCTTGAGGTACTTCTGCCAGTGTTCATATAACTTTTGGAAACACTCATGGAAGCCATTTTTCGCTACCTTCTATGATGCAGCTTTATCTTCTCCTGACGGAAGAAAGCGGCGTCCGTGCAAATGTTTCTTTTTTTTTTTTTTGCTGGGAACTGGTAAAAGTCACACGGAGCTAAGTTCGACAAAACGTTATGTTATTTGTTTGTCATATCAGAGTATTGACCAATCGAACAGTGCATCCTCAATATGTATGTCACCTTGCTCCCCACGATGAAGTTTAAGCAGTAGCGCAAGAGGCCTTACAGGGGGTTGCGAAAAATGTCTTCCAGGAGCGCTTCTAAAAGCTATACAAATGTTGGCAGAAGTGAATAGTCGTTCAAGGTGACTATTTTGTAGATAGATGTGCTTCGGTAATGTGAACTATTGAGGGTAAGGTTTTATACAACTTGTCCTCTAACTTTTAGATCATACTACGTACGTATAAGTTTTCAACTTACTATTTCATAACGTTTTTGAGTGACGTAAGTTCACGCGCGTGAAGACATCAGAAGAGAATTTGCGATAATTAACTGAGGAGGCGTTCAAAATGGATATTTCGGTCATCTACATGTTCTTAGGTGCATGTGCAGATGTGCCGAAAAAACTTGTGAAGTTTAAATTGGGTGATCGTAAAATAGATATTTAGGTCAAAATCAGATTTTTTTTTCTGATTACAATTCCTTATTCGTAGAAGGGAAGTAAAGTGAAATGAATCAATGATCCTTTAAATCCCTGACAATTTTATCAATTTATTTCTGTTTGATTTTTTTTTTTTTTTTTTTGGCATCGGCCAACGGCATCGGCCATCGGCAATCGGCCGTTTGGAGGAAAACAATCGGCCATCGGCCATCGGCCATCTTTGAACAATCGGCCAACAATCGGCATCGGCCCATCGGCCAAAAAATGCCATCGGTCGATCCCTAAAAAATACTTTACTTCCAAAAACCACTTAGCATAAGAATTTTAAGAAGCTATTAAAATTACTCTTAAAAACATATGTGTATTGATGATAGAACTAAAAAATAATTGAAATAATTTTGTACTAAGTTTTCAAACAGTATAATAATTGTTGCAAGAATAACAAGTAATAGTGAAAGAATAAAAGTAATGTAGTTATTCTTATATAACTAATTGACATATTTATGCAAAACAGATGAAACCATTTGACATCCATTCATAGGGAGCTTTTCTTTAATCAAGATCATAGGTTTTAATGAATGAATACAGCATTTTAACAATAAAAAATAAAGATATTTACTTAAGTACAAAAGTTAACTCTATTTCAAATGATTTAAGTATGTAACAAAAAAAATCTTAGATTGCTTTTGTATCAAACTTTGAAATGCAAGAAAAAAAAAACAGAAAAAAAATTGGTTAATTTCAAAATATATAAAAGAAGAATACAACTTGGTTATAAAATAAAAGAATCATTTAAGTTTGAAGAAAAGAAAACCCTTATAATCTGCGGCGACAACAAATAGTATAACGGTAAAAAACAAAGTTTTTTTGATTGAAAGTTCAATTTTAGCAAATAAATTTAAAAAACGAAGAAGAAAAAACTTCTAAGCTTTTCAAAAAATCAGTAATCCAACGTCAGAAAGCACAAATATTGCAAAATATTGCAGACACGTGTTTTGGTGTTACAAGGAACACCTTTTTCAATGCAAAGAAATGTGAGCTTCTGGATGAAAAGTCATCCGAGAAAAGCAACACGGTGGAACAGGAGATAGTATAAATATCAAAATTAGAAATTAAACAAAACAAAAAAGATAAAATGACACCTGGAGGCAAAATTTATTATATAATTCCATCAGGAAAAAAAACCGTTAAGTAATAAACTTTCCAAGAAAACCCATAAACAATGCAAAAAGTCCAAAAATGAAACCACTCTGAATAAATTAGCAATAAATTTGCCAGCGGGAAAAACTATGTATGAAAGCAGTGTATCAAATGGAGAAATGCATTTAAGAACAAAGTGAAGGATAAACATATTGGAATTAGTTAATCACAAACGAAAGAAGAAAGCAAAAAATGAAAAAAATAAAAGTAAGAAATGTACGACGTTTACATAAAAAATAATATAAAAACTAAACCAATTTTAAGAAAGGAGTCCACACAGAAGAAAAATAGGGAATTGCAGTAAGATCATTGACTAAATTAGAACGGTTCCTCAGGATGTGGAAAGATTCCCAAAAATCAAGATCCAACGAATTGGGGCATTTTTGGATAATTTGATAAGAGTTAAAATCAAAAGAATGATTTGATTCCCAACAGTGTTGGGCAATACTGGATTTATTCAGCTGTTGTTTCCTCACATAGTTCACGATGTTCTTTTAACCGAAATTTCAAAGAACGGCGGGTCTGTCCGATGTATCCGAGTCCGCAATTGCAAACAATTTTATAGATCCCACAACAGTTAAGAGGATGAATAGGATCTTTAAGAGAAGAGAAAGAAAGTTTATTAATAGGAGAAAATACCACTTGGAATTGGAATCGCTTCAGAATCTTAGCAACCTGAAAACTAATACCAGGGAAGAAAGGCAGAACAACTTAATTCTTAGTGTTAAAAGTTCTATTAAGAGCAATATTTTGAGATTTTTTGCTAAGTTTTTTTATAAATGGAATCAACTAAGGTGGGCGGATAGTCTCTATCAACAGCCACAGCTCTTAAATAGTTGAGTTCCGCATTAAGAAGCTCAGGTGAAGATAAAGTGTTGATAGAGACTATCCGCCCACCTTAGTTGATTCCATTTATAAAAAACTTTGCAAAAAATCTCAAAATATTGCTCTTAATAGAACTTTTAACATTAAGAATTTAGTTGTTCTGCCTTTCTTCCCCTGGTATTAGTTTTCAGGTTGCTAAGATTCTGAAGCGATTCCAATTCCAAGTGGTATTTTCTCCTATTAATAAACTTTCTTTCTCTTCTCTTAAAGATCCTATTCATCCTCTTAATTGTTGTGGGATCTATAAAATTGTTTGCAATTGCGGACTCGGATACATCGGACAGACCCGCCGTTCTTTGAAATTTCGGTTAAAAGAACATCAAAACTATGTGAGGAAACAACAGCTGAATAAATCCAGTATTGCCCAACACTGTTGGGAATCAAATCATTCTTTTGATTTTAACTCTTATCAAATTATCCAAAATGCCCCAATTCGTTGGATCTTGATTTTTGGGAATCTTTCCACATCCTGAGGAACCGTTCTAATTTAGTCAATGATCTTACTGCAATTCCCTATTTTTCTTCTGTGTGGACTCCTTTCTTAAAATTGGTTTAGTTTTTATATTATTTTTCATGTAAACGTCGTACATTTCTTACTTTCATTTTTTTCATTTTTTGCTTTCTTATTTCGTTTGTGATTAACTAATTCCAATATACAAATACAAAAGTGACGACCAGCAACAGGCTCTGCGGCCAGCTAGACTGGTCCCTAGTCAATTTACAATCCCCAGTAAAGATCAATGGCCTTCTTAAAACTGTCTACTCCTTTGCTCATTACCACCTCTTCCGGTAAGCTGTTCCACGGTTCCACTACCCTGCTAAAATAATAATTTTTCCTAATATCCATGTTAGCCTGAGATTTAAATAGCTTAAAACAATGACCCCTTGTCCTGTTTTCAGTGCTAAACTTTAGCCCCGTAACATCTTTCGTTTAATAAATTTAAACAGCTGAATCATGTCCCCTCGGTCTCTTCTTTGCTCAAGACTGTACATTTTTAGCCTTCTAAGCCTGGAATCATAATCTAAGTGGGAAAGTCCACTTATTAGCCTTGTAGCCCGCCTTTGAACCCTTTCCAATACATTAATGTCTTTCTTAAGATAAGGAGACCAAAACTGAACAGCATACTCCAAATGGGGTCTTAAGGGCAGAAGAACTTCTTTAGATTTATTTGAAATAGATCTATTGATAAACCCAAGCATCTTATTGGCTTTGTTGCTAGCAATGCTGCACTGTTGGCTAAACTTTAAATCCTGACTTATTAAGACCCCCAGATCAGTAACTTTGTCTGCCTGACTAATGACTGAACCTTGCAAATAATAACTTGTACACTTATTTCCATGTCCTAAATGTAGCACTTAACATTTCCCAACATTAACAGCCATACCCCATTTATGTTTATCCTTCACTTTGTTCTTAAATGCATTTCTCCATTTGATACATTGCTTTCATACATAGTTTTTCCCGCTGGCTAATTTATTGCTAATTTATTCAGAGTGGTTTCATTTTTGGACTTTTTGCATTGTTTATGGGTTTTCTTGGAAAATTTATTACTTAACGGTATTTTTCCTGATGGAATTATATAAAAAATTTTGCCTCCAGGTGTCATTTTATCTTTTTTGTTTTGTTTAATTTCTAGTTTTTGATATTTATACTATCTCCTGTTCCACCGTGTTGCTTTTCTCGGATGACTTTTCATCCAGAAGCTCACATTTCTTTGCATTGAAAAAGGTGTTCCTTGTAACACCGAAACACGTTGTCTGCAATATTTTGCAATATTTGTGCTTTCTGACGTTGGATTACTGATTTTTTGAATTTTCAGCACAAAGGTATTTATTCGTTATTCTAAGCT
>NC_072732.1:135410592-135440969 GCF_026930045.1 Uloborus diversus
ATTCAATAGTTTACTTTCTAAATATCATCAACAGTAGGCAAATTAAAACCAAGTTTTTTTAAAAAATCACCAAATTTTTCGCCAAGTTGGCGACCAAAAGACTGGCGATATATCGCCAAGTGTCCGCCAAATTGTAACACCACTTGAGTTTACATCGAAATTAACAATGATTTCCCCCCAAAAAAGGGGCAAAAGACCCCCTTAGAAACACCCGAATGCAACCAAAAGAGGAGGTGCACAACTAAACCCCACTAGGAGTCTACGTACCAAATTTCAACTTTCTAGGACATACCGTTTTTGAGTTATGCGACAAGCATACGCACATACTTGCGCACATACAGACGTCACGAGAAAACTCGTTGTAACTAACTCGGGAATCGTCAAAATGGATATTTCGCGTGTCTATACTTTCTTATGACACCTATCCACGTGTGGTCGTGTCGAAAAAAAAAAAAAAAAAACTCAACATTCATTTAGGGGTGAGAGCAAAATGGAAATTAAGGTCGATTTTTGAGTGAAAACTTTTTTGCGAATACAATACTTTTTTTTTTTGTAAAATGAAGTAAAAAAGAAAAAAAATCGAAAACTTTTCTAATGTAAAATAGCTTTTCCTTCATGCCAGGATTTCCTTCATGCGTATCCGCAGTGCTAGGGTGTTCATGTCCTTAAAGGGCCAAACGGTCCAAGAAACTGAACAAAAAAAAAAAAAAAATACCGTTGCAATAAACACTTATTAACGATGCAAATATACACTGCTGGCCTCGGTGAGAGTCCCTACACATTTTGTTGCGGGCGGGGAGGGAGGGGAGGGGGGGACAAAATTTGTTGATCTGTGCCTGCTTATGCTAGTCAATTGCTCACTAAATATTATTTGCTTTCATTTTGTGATAGAAGGGAAGAAATTTTCCTTATGATTTTTTTCTGACGAAATTTTGCTTTCTCAAACGTTAGTAACTCATTCGTCACCCATGGACTTTCTATGAAGTCGATGTTACTATTCAATTAAGTTTGAATGATCACCATTTAATGTCTAGTTATAGAAATTGCATTTTTCGTTGCTTAAATGAATAAAAGCTGATTGTAGAATTTTATTCAGGTGTCCATTAACAAAGAAAAGAAAATTTCTTGAAGAATTTAGTGGTATAATAGTCGATTCAGGGGGGAGGCAGTCGATGGTCTAAATAAATTTCTTTTAAGGGGTCGATGTATGAAAAAGTTTGGGAAACCCTGCTGTAAAAGTTCAATAGCAAGTAAAATTGATTTTTATGCATAAAAAAAATAAAAATACTTAAAAATATTAGATGCCTGCTGAAAGTAATCCGGACAAAATAATAAATTGTAATAATCACTAAATTATATTATACAGTCGACGCTCGATATAACGACCATCTCCGTCCCAGAGAAAAAGGTCTTTATAACGAGTGGTCGTTATAAGAGGTATAATTAAAAAAAATATACACTCATCTTGCATGCCCCGTTGTTCCGTAAAAAAAATGGTACTTTTTCAAACATTCCAGTTAAATGCCCAAAATTGTTTTTATCGTAGGAATTTTTAGAAAAATCGTGTGCAAAATACTATGACAGAACATTATAGAAATTTTAAAGTAGAAAATATACGGAGGAAAATGTTACACACTTACAAATCTGCTACTACTACTGCTACCACTACATTTTCTGAAGATAAAACCAGAAACAGATGGTTGCCTTTTTAGCAGACGTGATTTTTGCAAAACATTATTTTCCGTTTCAGACATAGGTGATAATTTTTTTTTTTTTGCTTTTCAAAGAAACATTTGAAAGTCCCTCGAGAACCGCAAATCTTAAAAACCGCTAGATTCAAACACCAAACTACCAACACATCTGTCAACTCCCTTTTCTTAGCAACCTGGAAATATCTCGATTTTTCCTCCCTTTTTTTTTTTTTTTTGTGCTAGCTGCGGTGAATGGTAATCTACGCGCACCCTCTCTCAAAGTTGGATTTGACATTGAAAACTTCAGGCAGATGTCCGTAAACAATAATCAAGGCCATTTCAAGCTCCAAATTTGTTTTATTGGGAAGAACACCCGAAATAGCGTCCGCTGAATTCGGGCGTTGTATTGGATTAGACGATACAGAATGGTCGTTATAACGAAGGCAAATTAACGTAGTGTTCATAGGAACAAAGTTGGGACTTTTGCCACTGGTCGCTATAGTGGGACGGTCTTTATAATGTGTGGTCTTTATAATGAGCGTCGACTGTATTAAGAAAAGATAGTCTAAATCAAAATAGGTAAACAAATTGTGAACAGTTTACTAAAATACATAACTGAATAACAGAATTTTAAATCTTTTAATTAAAATAACGCAAAATTGTAAAAATTGTTTTAAAAAAAAATTGTGACAAAAATGAAACAGTGAATACAAATTCATCGCTGGCGATGTTTTTTTTCTGTAGGATGAAACACGAAACTGAAGGTTGCTAAATAAAATTTTAAATTTACTCTCCCAACAAAATTAGACCCTTTACATTAAGTGGGTGTGTGCAATTTCAACTTTAAATAGCCTTACAGAGATCAATAATTACTATTTCGACATGAAGTTATTGAGGTACGCATTTCTGTCTTTTTCAAGAAATACTACGTGTTATAGGCTACCCAAGTTACTAAAAAAATACCTTGGCATACCTGCCAACATCTACTGGGAAAAAAATCCAGTAGATGTTTAAAAGATCCAGTGGATGATAACGAAGGATTTTCAATAGTCATTTAGAGAAGAACAGAGATTTCTTATTATCTTTCTTGTGCAACGAAATGTGCCCTACACCATATACACAATCCAGAGAAAGGATAAAAATCCAGGAATCTCCCGGAAAAACCAGTAGAGTTGGCTGGTATGCCTTAGAGGACTAGTTTTCTCGGAAGAAGAATCTTTCAGAATCCTCGTTACACTAAATTTGGCTATAAATTTTGAGAAAATATTTATCTAGCTCCTAATTTTTTTTTTCATGGATAATAAGAACTCAGTTTTTGTCGGTCTCTACATACATAAGGGGTGATTTGGTGTCGACACGCTTTTCCGGTACTGTTTCACACTGCTTTTCCAGAAAAATACTCTCCTTTCCCATAAAAAATTTCAAGACTGGGGATTTAATCATTTTCCCAGTACTTGAACTCCATTTAAATCTTGAGTTGTGTCTAGTTTTGTGTGAAAGGGAAATTTATTTTTCCTGAAAAGCAGTACCGGAACCCCGTTCCGGCATCAATATTCACTCCTATAATATTTTGAGGTATTTTTAAAGATGAAAGAAAGGGAAAATATTGTAAAATTTCGTTTAGCAACTTTCCTAATACACTGTGTTTTTACACACTCCTAAAAATGTACACCGCTTCCAATATTAACGTTATCATCTTCAACGATTTTCTTTTGATCAGAGTGGGCTTGGGATAGCTTTTTATTAGCCCTTCGAAATGAAATTTACGATGAACTTAACTAAATGTGATGTTGTTGGTTTATTTTAATCGTTTACGTTTTCTTTTCAAAATTCTGTACAATTATAAGTATGTAAGCATCTGAAAATTACGGTTGATCTTGCCTCACAATTTTGATAAATTTTCAAGGCACTATACAATTTCTAAATATTATCTTGCAAAAGTATCTCGCGAAATAGCGAGAATGGAGAAAAAACGAATACAGGTGACAAGAAATTATCATTTGTTATTCTGACAAGAAAAAAGTTTTTGTCAAAATTAAGTACAGTCGAGACATATTTAAAATATATACATATAAAGTATTACTGTAATTGATGGTTGGAACAAAATTATTTATAGAACAAATACATTTGAAATTACTCTTGAAATAAACTTTCACAAAAGGGAAAGTTAGTGTTCAGGGAAATGGAAAAATAAAAACGTGATGCACATAAGCGCACGAAAACATAGATGACTTTAAACAGTGTTTAAAACAGAATGTTCTCCGTAGAATGCTCTAACCACCTTTATAGTCTGAGATATTTCTTCAGCTCCAGTGGTATCTCAAGCTTGTCGATACCCTTCGGCAGTTGTGAGTTTTCTGCCAGTCGCCCACGAACGCAACACCTTGCCAAATGTTTCAGGGACCTGGGTGCTGTCGAAGTGCTTGCCCATTCTGGAAGGATGCCGATAATCCTTGGATGTATTGCATTGGACTGGAAATGATCCCATTCATACCGCCTGAGAACTTCCACGTTTGGCACAGGATATGGAGCAGCATCCATGCAAGCTCTTATGGTTTCCCCCAGATCGCTATCAGGAAAACTGCTGAAGGAAAGCACTAAGTGGACAATCAAGCAGGATTTCATAATCTGAGCTTTTTGGCAAATGCTGCTGGAAACAAAAAACAGAAAAATACATTAGATTTTCTGATTATATTTTGGTTTCGCTTCAAAATTTTAAAGTGTACGAACACTTGTTGTGGCCCCTTCAAGGTTTGTGTTTGAAAATATAGGATCCCATGTTTCCCAGCAATGGATTCAAAAGTGCATCAAACGTGCAGGAGGTATTACAATCAATCAAGAAACCTGGAATCCTATTTTTCAAATATAAACCTTGAAGTTTCCACTACTGAAGCACTATTAGGCGCTGGCCACTACTGTTGTGTGGAACAACATTAGTTTGTAGCATGGGGGTGTGCACCGATCGAAGCGATTTTTCGAAAATTCGATTTTGTTCATTTTCTATTCCATTTTTAAGAACATTGTTTCGAGGAAAATTATCATAAGATGGACGAGTAAATTACCAAGTTATCATAACGTGGAACCGTAACATGGGCAAACCAATTTTTGAGAAATTCACCATACATTATTTGTAAATATACAGGCGAACCAAAAGACCTTTTGGTTTTCAACTACGGGCAAAGCCGTGTGAGTACCACTAGTCAGCTGAATAAAGTTAAAAAATAAAGGAACTAGGAGATGGCGTAGGTAGCTGTTACACAAAGTTCGATAAGCAATCAAGCCAGCTGGTTGCCCCAATGACAGTTATTTTCTTATTACAGTTGGCGCCGCTTAATGTGATCACGGTTAATGTTATCATTCGCTTAACGTTATCAGAATCACGAAGTGCCGGAACACTTGTATGTTAACACACGTTAAAAAATTCGGATATTGTAATCAGCCTCTTCGTTTATTGTTCTCTTTTTCATAAGCTTTCAATTTTTTCCCCTGTTTTTGTTCATCAATTAACAAAAATACATTGGCAAACCCTGACCCTGACGAGACTAACTTTCTGTGTAGCATTTTTTGGTTTTCAATAGCAGTTCAAATATTTTCTAGGAATGAAGCTACAGAAAGTTCGCCCCCCCCCCCCCCCCAGTGACCACAGACTCCCCCTAAGAAAAATTTCTTTTGCACCTAAAAAAATTCAGTCGCCGGACATGTTGCAGGCATTGATGTAGGACCTCCGTTATTACTATTACTTTGTAAACTATTAAAGAATTGTGTCGAGATTGAAAACAAAGCGAAGTTAAATTAAAATTTAAACAACAAGCAAAACCATGCTGGAAAAGATAGAAAAGCTGAATGTGCTTTGAAACTAGTTTACGAATGTCAGGGAAAACGGTCATATTTTACTTCACCTATTACTATGTGATTAAAAATTGCATAATTTAGCTTTAACTTTTTAAAATTCAGATCTTTCCATTCTGTTAATTTAATAATTTATCATTCAAAACTGCGTTCAGTTGAGTCATTGTGATTTTAATTTGAGGTTGCCAAAATAAATGCACCTTAGTTGGAAAAAAATCATTATTTTGTGTCTCCTGGATTCTTTTCGGTTATTGTTATCAGTCGTTTACTGTTATCAAATTATATTTGTCCCAAAGTGATCACATTAAGCGGTGCCTACTGTAGTAGGCCTTTATACATGTAATCAAATCAATTGGTAGTCAGTTTTAAAAAAAAATGCACGGAAAGTCGGCGAGAATTAAAGAAAAAAAGGAAACCCGGCGTCGGAGTCGGCATGTTTTCAAACTACTTTACCTCAAAATCAGACCGACTCCGACTCCACAGCCCTGGTTTTGAAAATATGGTTTCGGGCGCATGATTTGTTCTCGCCCTGTATTTGGAGTCTGTAGGGTGTTTTTTGCTACAACGCAAAATGTTACGCAATCCATTTGCATAATTGAGGCATTTTTACGCATATATTTGCTCTTTATTCTCGCAGTTTTGAACTTTGGTATTTTATTTTCATACCGATTATAAGGAAGCATTATGCATCATAATGTGAAGTATCAACTTTCTGAAGTTTTTTTTTTCTTTTAAAAAATAATAGTTTGTACATGTTGATGTTGCTGGGGTGACCGTGTAAAACAGCTGATACATGATGGATCATATTTGTATGTATCACAACTGAGTTGGTTCCCATTTTTGAAGTTTTTTCTTAGAGAACATGGAAAAAAACATGGGGTTGGTAGAATCCATGTCAATTCAACAAGTGCTGTAACATGATGGTCTCGGATTAATTTTTATTTTTTTGAATTTAATATATGTTAAAATTAATAAAAAATTAAGAAATACGTTTTTTTTTTTTTGAGCAATCACGATTGCTTATTGCTTTCATTTGACTGTTTTTGGCGTCCAATCATTTTATTTTCCCACCGCCACCCTCCGCACCATCACCGTCGACCGGCTCCTCACGATGCTGCTCCTATAGCGAAAGCCGTCTCCAGGTTGCGTCCATGTCCTACACACACGCGCATGCATACACAACTACACGCACACATACACACAACTACCCACACATTCATGCCTACACACAGACGCAAACACATATGCCTACACACACATCCACATACCCCCTACACACAAACACACATATCCCCCTCACACACACACATGCCTACATACACACACTCGTAATTGCGAAAAACATAATTTGAATTCAAGATGTCAAAATTCAAATTATTTTTTTTTTATTATTGAGCAATCACGATTGCTTATTGCTTTCATTTGATCGTCCTTTATGTCCTATCATTTTATTTTCCCACCGCCACCCTCCGCACCATCACCGTCGACCGGCTCCTCACGATGCTGCTCCTATGGCGAAAGCCGTCTCCAGGTTGCGTCGATATCCTACACACACGCGCATACCGCATACATACACAACTACACACACACGCGCACACATACACACACACGCATACATACAGACACCTACACATACACACAACTACCCACACACTTATGCCAGCGCACAGACACAAACACACACGCCTACACACACATACACATACACATACACACGAACACATACCCCCCACACACAAACACACACGCCTACATACACACACTCGTGATTGCGAAAAACATAATTTGAATTCAAGATGTCAAAATTCAAAATATTATTATTTTTTTATGATTTTTTTTTTTTTTGAGCAATCACGATTGCTAATAGTTTTTATTTGACCGTCCTTGATGTCCGGTTCCTTTTTCAACCCCACTGACCTCTGCAGGCGTGACTGCTCCCGTTAGCCGCTGCTCCTGGTCGGTGGCATCCATGTCCTAGACACACGCACGCTCATACACACACATACACACACGCGCCTTTACTTACTTACATACACGCACGCCAACGTACACACACACAAGCCTACACATACACAACTATACACACGTAACCGCCCAAAAGGAGGGACAGGAACCGTTTCTAGAAGCAAGCGAGTGGGGTAGTAACCAATGGTAGGGTCCTGTCGCCACTCGTGATTGTAAAAAACATAATTTGAATTGAAAATTTCAGAATTCAAATTAATTTTTAAATTCAAAAGTTTTTCTGCCCCAAAAAAATCCTGGGCGAGATACAGGCCGCAAAAATGGCGGTCCCGTCATGATTTCTCACTTGGGTTTTCGTCAAAATCTTAAAAGTACATTATCTCAGGAACGGTAGAACATATTTTGTTGCGGTTTGTTTTATTTAAAAGGATTTTATTTTATTAAAAAATATGCATCATTTTTGAAATATGTGCTTTAATTTTTTTCCACAGTCTTTTGAAAAAAAAAGTTAAAATTTTTTTGGATTTTTCTCAAATATGTCAATTTCAAAATTTTTCATTTTTTTTACAGTTTATTAGTACTACTAAGCACTACGTTCCTTGAAAAGGAGAGCTTCCACTTTTTCGTTTAACAGGTTTTAGAGCCATTTGAAAAAATGAGGGTTTTTAAGGAACTCTTTACGTAATTGCTGACCTGAAAATTAAAAAACAAAAAAACAGAGCGACAAGTGGCAAGAAAACACTTTTAATTAAGTTATACAGCGAAATTTTCATTTTGAGTCTCTACTTTATCCAGGAGTTTCATTTTTTTTATGAAAACTATATCGCGATCTCCAGCCGATTCGCTGTATTTCCCCACGCAACCTTTCAGCGTAGTGCCGAAAGAATCGTTAAGCGCAATGCCATCTTGTTCTCACTAAATTTCATATCCTGGATAAAGTAGAGACTCAAAATCAAAATTTCGCTGTATAACTTAATTAAAAGTGTTTTCTGGTCACTTGTTGCGATTTTTTTTTTTTTTTTTTTGAATTTTCAGGTCTGCAAATGGAGTTGTTTCCTTCAGTCAAAAGTAGTACTTTTTGTTACTGAAATTGATAGAATAAGCAAAAAAAAAAAAATAATAATAATAACAAAATGCTTTCATTTTCTCGACAGTTATTTTTTAATTATTTTTTTTTAAATGTCCTATTTTTTAAACAAGACATGGTCTTGATGACGTCACAAATGATGCTCTTTGGCGCATCTTTCTACCACGTTTCCACTTATGATAATCAAGAAGCGAATTAAAATTGCTCTCTACGCTTGCTATCAACCATATCGTTGCCAATACACGTGAGTAAAGATGTGAATTAAGTATTTTGTTCTGTGAATAGCAACTTTGAATGGCCTTCCATCATTTGTAATATCATCGGCAGAAGCATAAACAATGAAAGCGCGCCGATTAAAGTAATTTTTCAAAAATATTCAACTTAAACAAATTATTTAAAAAATGGTCAGATCCTATGTATTTAAGCATGCTTTTTCAGAAAAAAAAAAACTTTAAAATTTTGGAAACGACCCCATTACTTAAAAAGTTCCTTAAAAACCCTCATTTTTTCGAATGCCTCTGAAATCTGTTAAACAAAAAAGTGGAAGCTCTCCTTTTCAGGGAAAGTAGTGCTCAGTGGTACTAATAAACTGTAAAAAAATGAAAATTTTTGCAATTGAAATATTTAAGAAAAATCAAAAACATTATTTTAAGTTCTTTTTTTTTCAAAAGACTGTGAAAAAAAAAAGTAAAGCACATATTTCAAAATGTTGCATATGTTTTTAAACAAGAAAAAATATCCTTTTAAGTAAAACAAACTGCAACAAAATATGTTTTCCGTTCCTGAAATAATGTAATTTTAAGATTTTAACGAAAATCCCCAGTGAGAAATCATGACAGGACCGCTATCTTTGGCGGCCTGTATCATCTCGGCCCAAGAATTACTTTGGGCAAAAAAAAAAAAAAAAAAAAATGAATTTTAACATACGTTAAGTTTAAAAAAAATCCGAGACCATCATGTTGCAGCCCTTGTTGAATTGACATGGGTTCTACCGGTTTTCTCTCTTAAAAAAAAAAAAAATCTTAAAAAACGTTCCGTCGTTGTTTTTTATTTTCTCTGCTGACGTCACGATTGAATAAGTTACTAGGGTTACCAGAACAAAGTTTCTCGTTCCGTTGATCATTGCTCGCTATGAAAAAATACTAACAGGCGATATCTTGCCAGAGAAGACAACCACGCGCTCCGATTCCTGATGGTTGCTTTCAGTTTAGACGTAACACGATGATCTTGTTTTAAAAATTTGACCTTTAAAAAAATAAAGGATGGAGAAATAAAAGAATTTTCAAGCTCCATGTTATTATTATTATTTTTTTTTTTCACTTCTATTATTAATTTTAGTGACTAAAAGTAGTACTTTTGACTGAGGGAAACATCCCCATTAGATGCCAAACATTAAAATTTTGAGAATAAATTGCAAACATTTGCATTACAATGTCACAACTTCGCAAATGCATTGAGTAATGCCAATGCCAAGGGGTTACAGTACCTCAAAAATGATCAAACGATCAAAATAATTTTTATTGCTTATTTCTAGACCATAAATTATTCCAAACACAGGGGAAAAGGTTCATCGCTTTAGTTCAAATATTTAAAACGTTATGAGTAGTTTTAGGTCATGCTCGCTATGTACTCTGATGCAAAAGGAAAAACTTTAAATTGCTTTCTCTCGATGATCGTTTTTCTATGTGTTTTCATGTCATTATAATCCCTAAGGATTTTCTATCAAAGATAGAGCTTTAAAGTAATACTTTTTGCATTCAGGATAATATATTTAACAAAATTGTGTATTGGATAAGCATTTTTATAAATTACTCAAATTTTTATAGCATGATATATCTTAAAACTTTTTTTTACCTAATTAATCACAGAAAATGTTTTAATGCGTATATAAGCAAATGAATGCACAGAATTTTAGGGATGATTATCGTGATTGCTTAGCAAAAATCGTTTTTTAAATAAGTGCAAAAACATAAAAAAAGCCTTAAGAATTTTGAAAAATTGAAATTTTCCGGATTTTCTTTAATTTTTAAAAAATGTGGGCAATATTATAAGAGTTTGAAATAAATTATTGATTGCGAAATGAGTGTGCATGTTCTAGTTTCAAAAAAAATTACATACATTTTTTAAAAAATGTTCAAAAGGTAATGTGACGCATACTTGCCAACCTTTGAAGGGAAAAAAACAGGAGATTTTACTACAGGTATATAGATGATTCACCATCGACATATCCTGGCTACAGAATTTTTAAATTATGCTTTTAAATAACATAAATACTAAATTTAAAGTGAAATGGGGATTTTTTGAAGATGTAAGCAAATTGTTAGCAGCAAGAAAAATATACTGCAAGGAAAGATCAAATAACAAGGAGTGGATTTGCTTAAAGTTTCGTACATTCTCCAGTCTCTACCAGAGAAGTACCTACAAAAATTTAATTACTAAAATCCGAAAAAAAAAGGAAATCAATATATAATGAAAATACAATATAAAATAAGTAGGTATAGAGTAGCACATGTTAAAATACCTTCAATCAAGGGCGCCATCTATTGAGAAGAAAGTGAAACTTTTTGATGATTGACTGAAAAAACTGCAAAAACGGGAGAAAATCGTAAAAAACCGGAAATCGGGAGATCGAAGCAAAAAACTGGAGTCTCCCGTTAAAAACAGAGTTGGCATGTATGGTGACGCCTTAATCTTTTTCCTTCAAAATACTCGTGCCAAACAAATCCACAAAGAGAAACCATATAATCAGGACTTACCAAGAGTCTTCATCGTCCCAGATGCTATTTAGGGTTATTCCATAGCGAATCAAAAGAAGAATAGCAGAAAAGGAACCGTGAAGCAGGGCATCGATATACAGTTGCAACTGATTTTTACGTTTCCCGCGACTCGTCTCAAAATTTGGCAAGACACCGAAGAGATCGAAGTGCTGCTCGAGGCTGGACTTGAAAATGTATTCCAAACATTCGGGTCTTCCGGAGCACACCGAAATCACCAACTCCAAGCCGAAGTAGGATGCGGAACACGTTCTGAGGAACAGGATGAAACGGTAGCTGTCCCTGTAGTCACAAGACCAGCAAAAGTAGATAACTATTTCCAGACATTCAATGAAGCTGCGCTGGACTTTCACAGCTGGTTTGCGCAATGAGATATCAGTCATTATGTCAAAAATATCGTCAATGTCGGAAGATTGTATGTTGCCTTGAGCTCTGTTCATGTTTTCATGCTCCTAAAAAATATATGGTATTCTGATGAAACAAATAAATGAAATCTGTACGTTTAAAAAAACGGTATTTTGTCGTAAGCAGTGCTTTAGGTATGCAGTGAAAGTTGAACTCTTAATTAAGACGAATTTCAGTTGAAATACACTTGCGAATATTTTAAGATTCTGATTTTTTTTTACTAATTTTTTTTACAGTGAAAAAAAGAGTTCATGGATAATTACCACCAGTTTCTTTTTTTTTTTTTCCTCCAAAAAGGAACCTTCCTCACTGTCAATGTCACCCTATTCCGCGGATAATCGGGAATATACTCTAATATGGCCAGTGGCCAAATTAAAACCAGATTTAAAAAAAAAAAATTGCCAAATTTGTCGCCAAGTTGGCGACAAAAATTGGCGGCCAAAAGACTGGCGATATATCGCCAAGTGTCCGCCAAATTATAACACCACTTGAGTATCCATCGAAATTAACAATGATTCAACCCCCCCTCCAAAAGGGGCCAAAGACCCCTTTAGAACCAAAAGAGGTGCACAACTAGACCCCACTAGGAGCCTACGTACCAAATTTCAACTTTCTAAGTCATACCGTTCTTGAGTTATGCGACATACATACGCACATACGGACGTTACGAGAAAAGTCGTTGTAAAAAACTCGGGGAATGTCAAAATAGATGGTTTTAAGGTTTATACGTTCTTAGCCACTTATCCGCATGTTATCGGGTTGAAAAAAAAACTCATCATTAATTCGGGGGTGAGCAAAATGGAAATCAAGGCCGAATTTGGAATGAGATTATTTTCGCGAATACAATACTTCCTTTGTTGTAAAAGGAAGTAAAAAAAGAAAGAAAAGAAAAAACTCGAATTTGAAAAAAAAAAAAAAATCTCATCATTGTGTAAAATTTTAATCTTTTTATTAAAATTTACACGTCAATTACTCGAAAATGCAAGTTTTCAAGTTATATTGATAAAATAAAAAAATTGAAAATCCATGAAACATTGAGATTGCACAATTATAAAAAGTCGACACACAAGCAGTATGATAATGCAGTTGTACTGGAACTAAATCAGGCACTTTTCTCAAACGAGCTACAATCGAAATTATTCTGTGTGTTTTGTTTTTGAATATGTTGTAATATATTATCTCTTGTATTGTTATTTTGAACAGATCGCATTTTATCTGTTGAAATATTACCGAAAAACCCACCAAAAAAAAAAAGTCATATTGGAAATTAAATGTAAGAGCGTCTTTATTATCTTTTCCTTTCGTTGATTTTCTGTCTTTAAGTACGAAACGTGTAGCTATTGCAGTCTCATCATCACGGGACGCGGGAGCGTCCTGCCCCGCCAAGGAAACCGAACGTTAGCAGCCAACAGAAGCAAATCCACCGCCAAAGACGAAAGAAAATAAAAGCGACCAAGAACAAGATTACACGACAGAACAGTTTGGGGTTTTTTGGGTGTTTCACCCTTCTGTATCTCAGCCCCATGAAGACCCCCGGAGTTGATTTTTGGTACACTTAATCTCTAGTGGCCCCTGACACCGTAAACCAAAATACAATCCCCTGGACTCTCAGGGGGAGGAGGTATTAAAGTTATAATATCGCTGTTCAAAAAAGTTTTCGCTTTCTTTGACAGGGCTACAGCCCAGACGAAAAAAAAAAAGGCTGAAATTTCGCACACACATTCTTTGTGCCCTACTGATATGCCTTTTGTGCCATTTGACCCCCTCCCCTTCCCCCTCGCTTTTACCGCCCAAATTGTACCTTCCCGAGGTTCTATCACAGCCCCCGGGGGCTACGGCAATGATTTTTTGTATACATATTCTTGGGGGGCCATTGAGTACATATACAAAAATTTAACCCCCAGGGACATCATGGGCCGAAGAAATTGAAGTTTGAAAATCACTAATTTTCCCTAAATTCTTATGTACTTACTCTCAGCTCATAGGGTTTGTTTATCTCGGACTGCAATTGCAAGGTTAGAACAGATCTAACAGTTATTCCAAAGTTGTCTTAGGAAATGAAATTCAATCAAGACTAAAACATATCCAACAGTTGCAACTAGACGTTAAATCGCGGATATCACAAATTTGTCACAGCGACTGCGCATGCGCGCAGCTCATTGGGCTTTCTGTTTTCAGATTCTATGTTGTTTGTTTATACTTAAGCATAGAAATAAATTATTGTATGAGATTAGAATGCTGTCCTCCCCCCCCCCCCCCCAAAGTTTTGCCAAAACGAAATTTTCTTCCCCCTGTTTTTCAGTTTTGATATATTTATGGAGGGAAGAAATTTTTAATGTCGGCGCGAAACTGGGGTTAAACCATTACAATAATTTACTTGACAAATTAAATGAAACTGTACGCATATGAATACAGCACATATAACTTTATAATTAAAAGCGAAAAATAGCACTTTTTTTATTGGTTTGCTTATTTTCTAAATTAATGGATTTTTCACAAGCAACACATAATGAATTAAAAATTTATGAAATACGTGTGTGGGGATATCCGTGCTTTGCAATAATTTGTTAGTTGAAAAATTTTTTGCAATTAATTTAAGCAAGACTTCTAATGAGCTTAGTCCGCGCGCAACATTCGCATTCGCTACGGCAAATTTGGGATATCCGCGATTTGACATCGAGTAAAGTTGTATAGATCTTCTGACACATTCAAATTTAAAATATTGAATGTCTTAGTTTTTTTTTTTTTCCCCTTGGTGATAACATGCGTTATTTCGTTTTTTAAATGAACTTTTAAACAAAACTAGGTATTAAACAAGACAAAGACTTCTATCAAGAAAACGATAAATCACCAAACAATTAAAATTATCCCATAAAACGCAAAATAATCCACGATTTAAGAAAAAATGTAATTAAACAAAAAGTGAAAAGCTAGATTAAAATAGCCCTCAAGCTGTAAAACATTTAAAGAAACCTTCATGAAAATGTTGAATAATCTGTCAAATAAAGAAACTGTAATAGAATTTATTGCGAAGTTGTAAAATACTCGAAAACAATATTATTTAAAATATAGTATTTTGTTGTCCAAGAAATTTTCTTTGCAACAGAGAGAGGATACAAGGATTGTAATAAAACTTAAACCGCTCAATTCTCGCAAAATGAACATAGAATCTTAATAGTCAGAAAATAACTTGACGTAAAATTAGGCTAGCCATTATTGTTCCTTAAAAACACAAAACAGCGTTGTTTCAATTGAAATTTTTTTGACTTGATATTCTCAATTCTAAAAATACAGACAAAGTAATAATATCAATGCAAAAAGATGTGATATCTCATCAAAAACAACCCTGTTGTAAAAATTTCCTCGCCAAGAAAACCTTTAACTTTTCCGCACAAAAAAGAAAACCTGCATCCTAAACTCAAAAACCCTCAGTCATAAAAAGTTATGATATCTAGTTTGCCCGCCAAGTATCTGCCAAACTATCATCCTCCCTCTTCTCCTTTTTCATCACAGCTACTTCCATTAGAACCGCCTTCCACCTTCAACTCAGAAATATGGATAGATCTTTTAAATTGTTTATCTTGTTTGGCGGGAAGCTTTTTGCTCACCAAGCAACCACTTCACTTTGAAAAGCTTCCCGCCAAACAAGATAAACAATTTAAAAGATCTATCCATATTTCTGAAGAGTTGAAGGTGGGAGGAGGTTCTAATGGAAGTAGCTGTGATGAAAAAGGAGAAGAGGGAGGATGATAGTTTGGCAGATACTTGGCGGGCAAACTAGATATCATAACTTTTTATGGCTGAGGGTTTTTGGGTTTAGGATGCAGGTTTTCTTTTTTTGTGCAGAAAAGTTAAAGTTTTTCTTGGCAGGGAAAATTTTACAACAGGGTTGTTTTTGATGAGATTATATTGATAGAATTCGATGAATAAAAGCTGATGTTAAATTTTCAAATTTTTGTATTTATTGTCGACTCTTTTCTTGCTAGACTCTACTAAGCAATCTACAGCTGCTTTTCTATTTCATACTCTTGCTTATCATCTGCTTTATTGCAAATTATGCAAACAAATTCATCCGTACTGATAATCTGAAAATACGAATTCATTTTCATAATATTTTTAGTTTTATCATGTTTGAAACTAAATTTGTTTGTACGAAAAGAAGGAAAATTATAATTTTTTAATGTTGTACTAAAATGTCTCAAATGTATTCATAAACACATATCCATGTTGTACAATGGTTACGTAAATCGCTTTTTTAATTAAGTTTCCAGATTAAACTTTACAATTAAAAAATGTAGCGTGAATAAAATATGTTGCAATGGAAAGTATAAAAGAAATTTTTGATTATAAAACGACGATTTATTCTGTATCATTCGATTTTTTTTTTTAGGTTATGTTACGTTACGCATACTCTCTATGAGAGAAAAAAATTTTGAAAAAAAAAATAGAACCGACTTCAAAATTGCTCTAAAAAGTGAAAAATAATTTTATTCTTTAAACACCATCGATAATACTTTTAAACATAATTTTTGAAGTTGGCGCAAAAACGATCGATAAAACCATTCACAGCCATAACTCAACTACAAGTATAAATTTAACCACGTCCAGTTTCTTCACTACCACATGCATTACGCATTGATGACAGCATATTTGAGTAACGATATAAATGTTTCGTTCCTAAGTTTGGATGATTTTTTGATAAAAATATGAACGAAGCATGGTTACAATGGATTTTACTTTTTGTTTTTGCGCCAACTTCAAAAATTATGTTTAAAAGTATTATCGATGGTGTTTAAAGAATAAAATTATTTTTCACTTTTTAGAGCAATTTTGAAGTCGGTTCTATTTTTTTTTTTCAAAATTTTTTTATTTCATTCTTTTTAGTGTAAATGTAGATATTTCAGTAAAAGTAAGAAGTGCGGCTCTATATCACTGTATTGCTTTAGAAAAGCCTTTATTCAAAATTATCATTACAATTACTATTAATGTTACAGTTATATGGCACCAAACTTTTATAACAATGAGTTTCATATTGTCGCGTAGATGAAGATAGCGAAGACAATGTGAAAGCCAAATGAAGCGAATACTCGTTAGTCTCAACTCGAGATCTTTATTCAGAACCACGAATGAACGTTACATCTCCTTATATACAACTTGAAAAAGTGCTGGAACTTTCCAGACTTGAAAAGATACAGAAATTAATAGAACATTCGAGAAAATACGGGAAACAGTAGAAACGAAATTTCAGTAAAATTCACTTTGTCCCAGACGGGATTTGAACCCAGGTCGCTCGTGTGGGAGACGAGAATTCTACCACTGAGCCACCGTTATCCACGGACGAAAAGTGCGAACTTCGCTACAATATCATTTTAATCATTTAATAGGGAAATTTACTGTTTTTTGCCCGTAACTTTTTTTCTAAAGAACAAATATGGTCAAACAAAGTAATGGGACCTAAGTTGAGCCATCCTCTATCCATTAAAAAAATAATCATCAAAATCGGTTCACTAGGTGGGACGCTATGAGTGGACAAACAAAAAAAAAAAAAAACATACATACGGTATGAACTGATAACCGCCTCCTTTTTGAAGTCGGTTAAAAATAGTAGAATTTTTATTTTATAGCTGATTGATTCAGATTAAAAGACAAGCAGTATTTACCTTACTATGTAGATTCCAGAAGGTTATTTTAAACAAGCAAATTCCTCGCGATTTTCTTCATGTAACTTTTCCTGCTCGTGTATTTTTATACATGACTAGCTGTACCCGACGCGCGTTGCTACGCCAATAAAAAAATACATCATTATACTGATTTTCATGACAATCGGTTGAAAGGGGCAGAAGTTGCTACTCTGCAGTGCCACCTGTGGCGAGTGGCTTCAATGAGCATATTATGCACCTTCTCCGTGGAAAAATACATATATATAGCAATTTTCATAAAAATCGGTCCAGGTATCAAGTGAAGCCGTGACTATACTCAAATTTTGTACTCGCGCAGTTTGCAAGATCAATCAATCGCTAAAAATATCAAATAGAAAAAGTTTTAAATCCCCCCGTTGCATGAAAAGCCATAAAACAATAAAGAAAGAATTTATTTGTTCAAACTCAAGAAAAATGGCACCAGCTAACTTCTTATCAATGGGATCTTTCACGCGAATTAATTTCTGCTGCAGATAATTTTATTCGTATTTATCCAATGGATTGTGACTTAAATTGGAATAAAAAAGGAACTATCGATCGGATTTTTTTCGAACTGGTCTATAAACATTCCCAGTACCAAAAATAAAAAACGGTGAAAGTTTCAGCCAAATCTGCCGGGTAGTTTTTGAGTTCATGGATGACATACAGACAAACATTCATTTTTATATATATTGTTACAAATCCTGTAAATAGTAAATATTGTAGGAACGTAACCTGTAAATAGTTTCCCGTAATGAATATACAACCCCTTTTTCATTCGGCTAAAGTATACGACCCCTATTTTCTTTCTTTTCATTGATAACGGTCAACGCATTTCGAGAAGCGTGTGGAATATTTGAGAAAATTCTTTTCGGTGTATTTAAGCCGTTAGCGATGGATAAACAGTTAGTTTGGATTGATATTTCGAGCTGAGGGCATTTTGCTCTGTTTATAGCGAGGCATTTCGCTGTGTTGTTTTCGTATTTGGAAGTAAATACGTGTGTAAACGTTGAGTTTACGGTGTTGTGTGATAATTGCTTAATTGCTGATGAATAATTTAGCAGTTGTTGACGATCTTTCCTGTACATAGTGTAAATAAATTTCCTGTGTTTTTATCAAGAACTGTGTCTTCATTTCAAGAAAGTGGAAGTCGCACCGAATCCGTTACAATTTGGCGCCCAACGTGGGGCTTCTTCTGGACTTTCTTGGAGTAAGTGTGACTTTGGACATTTTTTTCATAAAGACTGTTTGAATTTATAGACTTTGTTTTTATGGTGATTACTCGCGCAATGGATGACCAATTAAAACAACTTCTGGAAGCAATTAATGCTGTGAAAAGTGACTTGACCGAAAGTTTGGCGGCTAATCAAGACCAATTAAAAAGTGATTTGACTGCAAGTTTTACTGCAAATCAAGAACAATTAAAAAATGATATGGCGGCTAATCAAGAACAATTAAAAAGTGATCTGACTGCAAGTATGTTGGCAAATCAAGACCAGTTAAAAAGCGATTTAACGGTGCTGAAAAAGGACTTAACGTCTAACCAAGAAGAAATTAAAAACGACCTTATTTCGGTAAAGACTGTGATGGAAAATAAATTTAATGACATAGAGCATCGAGTTGATGCTATTGAAGAAAAATTTGATACCGTTGAAAGCCGATTCAATGCTGTAGAAAATAAATTTGAAGAAGAAGATAGAAGATTTCATCTACTTAAAGAAGAGATCTTTAAGGACGTGGAAAGGAGATTGGCGACCGCGGAAAGCAGCTCTGTACAGTTTGGCGCTCCCACATCGGTTGCTCGACCGCCCATTAAACTTGCCACATTTGATGGGAAAACTTCGTGGCAGGTTTACAAAACTCAGTTCATGATAGTGGCGGAAGCGAACGGATGGGACTCTGCTACCAATTCCTGCCATCTTGCAGCATCCCTGAGAGGTGACGCAGCGGACATTCTTCAGACCCTTCCGGACAGCCAGCGCCTGGATTTCGCCGCCCTCACATCTGCGTTGGAGCTTCGCTTCGGTGAGAAATGCCAGAAAGAGTTCAGCCGACTCCAGTTGAAGTCCCGTTTCCAGAAAACCGGGGAAACCCTGCAAGAGCTAGCGGCGGACGTCGAGAGACTGTCTCATCTTGCTTTTTGCGACTGTCCTGCGGATGTTCGGGACAACCTGGCACTCAACTACTTCATCGACGGAGTTCGGAATCCTGAGATCCAGAAGGCCCTCCGGATGGCGAATGTAAACGACTTGAAATCCGCTTTGATGTATGCGATGAGATACGAGGCCGCCCAAGAAGCAACCCGTGTGGATCGCCATCTAATCCGGACTCAGGAAGCTGATGAGTCTGATTCCAGGTCGTCCCACCTCGCTGAACTTGAGAGACAACTCGGTGACTTGACAAGACATTTGAGCAGCATAACAGCCCAAAAGAAACAAGAGCAGAAGTGCTGGAAATGCGGTGGTGAAGGACACCTGCGAAGGAGTTGTCCGGCTCGCCAAATTACGCGAGGGAAGGAAATCAACACCACTAAAGCTCTGCAGATTTCCTCTTCTAGTAGTGGCAGTGATGGACTTTTCATTTACGCACATGTAAATGGGAACCCCTGCAGACTGATTGTTGACACTGGAGCCAATGTGACAATCATTAGGACAGATGTGGCTCGTGAATTTGGATTGAAACTGCTGTGGACATCGCCACGCGTAAGTCTCCAGACTGTGACAGGTGACAAAATTGAGATTGACGGTAAAGTGGACTTGGAAATAGTGTTTGGGAATGCCACCTACCATCATACGGCATTCGTCGCTAATATCACGGACCCCTTCATTCTCGGATTGGACTTTTTGAAGAAATATGACTTCACTCTCGACTTCAAGACTAATGAGCTGCACTCGATGAGAGAAGACATAGCCGTTTTCCCTGCAGAAAGTGATGTCAAATCCGCTCATCAAATAATAGCCCAAACAGATTTGTCAATTCCCTCAAGGTCAGAATCATTAATACCCGGCTCCATTGAAGAAAGCAATAGTTTTCGATTTGGACTCATTGAATCCCCCAACTTAAGCAATAGCCTAAAAGGAGTGCTGGTAGCATCTACGCTTGTGGACCTTTCTAAGGATGTAATTCCTGTAAGAGTCGCCAACGTGAGTGAAAGGCCAAGGAATATTCGGAAAGGTGAAGTGTTAGCAACTTGTACTCCAGTAAACTGCATCATTAGAAGAATCAATTCCCCCGAGACTGTGTCTTCTGAGTCCTTGACATCGAAGTTAATTGGGAGTGCACCCTTATCGAAAGATCAAAGAACTGCTGCGGAACAATTGGTGGATGACTTTAAGAATCTGTTTTCATCTACATCGGAGGATGTTGGCCGTACGAATTTAACGCAGCATAGGATCTACACTGGAGAACACCCACCTATTAAACAGCATCCAAGACGACTACCGTTCGCCAAGAAGGAAGAGGTTGAGACCCTCCTGAAAGAGATGAAGGAGAATGATGTAATCGAACCCTCATCCAGTCCCTGGGCCTCTCCCATCGTCTTGGTCCGAAAGAAAGATGGCTCCACCAGATTTTGTGTCGATTACCGACGACTGAATGAAATCACCAAGAAAGACAGTTACCCTCTTCCACGGATAGACGATACCTTGGACACTCTTTCCGGACACAAGTGGTTTTCGACCCTGGACTTGAAGAGCGGCTACTGGCAGGTTGAGATACACCCTGAGGATCGAGAGAAGACAGCGTTTACAACTGGACAAGGCTTATGGCAGTTTAAAGTGATGCCCTTCGGCCTCTGTAATGCACCAGCTACGTTCGAGCGTCTTATGGAGACAGTGTTAAGAGGACTCTCTTACGAATCCTGTCTGGTCTACTTAGACGATATCATCATCGTGGGACGCAGCTTCGAAGAACATCTGGCAAATCTTAGGAAGGTGCTGCAAAAGCTTAAGGAAGCCAATCTGAAGTTAAGCCCGTCCAAATGTAATTTGTTCCGCCGGGAAGTGAACTACCTTGGTCACATCATCTCTTCTGAAGGTGTGCAAACCGATCCAGAGAAGGTATCTGCGGTCAGGAGTTGGAGTCGTCCCGAAAACATCCATCAGTTGCGAAGTTTCCTGGGGCTCTGCACGTACTACAGGAAGTTTGTGAAGGGTTTTTCTAACATTGCACGACCCTTGCATAAGCTGACGGAGAGCAAGCAAAAGTTTGAATGGTCCAAAGAATGCGAAGATGCATTTCTACGACTGAAGGAGGCTTTAACATCAACGCCTATCCTCGCCTATCCTCAGCCTGAAAAATCCTTCATCCTGGACACTGATGCGAGCAACGAGGGAATTGGAGCTGTTTTATCCCAAGAAATTGACGGAAATGAACATGTCATCGCTTACTGGAGCAAATGCTTATCAAAGTCGGAGCGAAATTACTGCGTCACCAGAAAGGAGTTACTGGCCATAGTGAAAGCTGTAGAACACTTCCATCTTCAGTCCTGCAACAAAAAGATACTGGGCTTTATGGAACTCACTCCATTTACGGAACGGCGTGCTACACCGGAAATGGGAATCTGACGACGGCAAGACATCTAGGTGGCAGTTACTACTTCCTCGATCCAGGATTTCAGATGTTCTGAAAGAAATACATAGTAGTGCGACTGGAGGACATTTTGGTGTCTTGAAAACTCTCAATAAAGTTCGGGAGCGCTTCTTCTGGAGCAAGGCGAAGGATGACGTAGAGAAGTGGTGCCATTCTTGTGACGCCTGTGCTGCTCGTAAAGGACCGAAGAAGAGAAGCAGAGGGAAGCTACATCTGTACAACGTTGGAGCTCCTTTCGAACGAATTGGGATCGACATCCTGGGTCCTCTACCAAGAACTGCTGATGGGAACAAATACATTCTTGTTTCCATCGACTACTTCACCAAATGGCCGGAAGCATATCCCATTCCAGATCAAGAGGCTACTACCGTAGCAGAGACTCTAGTCCAACATTGGATCTCGAGATACGGAACACCTTTGCAGATTCATTCCGATCAAGGGAGGAATTTCATCTCTGCTGTGTTTAAGGGCCTATGTCAAATTTTCGGAATTGAGAAAACTAGGACAACACCACTACACCCACAATCGGACGGCATGGTGGAGAGATTTAACCGCACAATCCTGAATAATCTCTCACTTATGGTATCCAGAAATCAACAGGATTGGGACAAGAAGCTACCTTTGTTCCTGCTGGCCTACCGCAGTGCTGTCCACGAGACTACCGGATATGCCCCATCTCAGATGCTCTTCGGACGAGAGCTTCGGCTACCTTGTGATCTCGTCTTCGGTCGTCCTCCGGATGTGCCTTCATCGCCTGAGGAGTACATCCAGGATCTCCAGGCCCGGTTGGAAGACGTTCATAACTTCGCACGAGAGCGAATCAACATCGCGGCGGAGAAGATGAAGACCCGATACGACACAAGGTCTACTGGACATGAATTCAACGAAGGCGACAGGGTTTGGTTATGGAATCCCATCCGACGGAAAGGTCTTTCACCCAAATTGCAGTCGCATTGGGATGGACCCTACAAAGTCGTTAACCGACTGAATGACGTCGTAGTGAGGATCCAAAAATCACCTAATGCAAAACCTAGGGTTGTACATTATGATCGGTTAGCCCCATACTATGGCCATAGTTCATGAGTATTACGTAAACAACCATGGTTGATAACATAAAAGTTGTAGATAATTTTTGCTTTTAATGTTTAGTAATATTTCTTGTTATTATTGTGTTTTCTGGATCTGTTAGTTATTAATTAATGTGTATATTTGTAAACTTGTGATAGAAGTTTGGCACCCTTTCTGGGGATTGTACTGCCCGGGACGTGCAGTCCTTAGGAAGGGGGCAATGTTACAAATCCTGTAAATAGTAAATATTGTAGGAACGTAACCTGTAAATAGTTTCCCGTAATGAATATACAACTCCTTTTTCATTCGGCTAAAGTATACGACCCCTATTTTCTTTCTTTTCATTGATAACGGTCAACGCATTTCGAGAAGCGTGTGGAATATTTGAGAAAATTCTTTTCGGTGTATTTAAGCCGTTAGCGATGGATAAACAGTTAGTTTGGATTGATATTTCGAGCTGAGGGCATTTTGCTCTGTTTATAGCGAGGCATTTCGCTGTGTTGTTTTCGTATTTGGAAGTAAATACGTGTGTAAACGTTGAGTTTACGGTGTTGTGTGATAATTGCTTAATTGCTGATGAATAATTTAGCAGTTGTTGACGATCTTTCCTGTACATAGTGTAAATAAATTTCCTGTGTTTTTATCAAGAACTGTGTCTTCATTTCAAGAAAGTGGAAGTCGCACCGAATCCGTTACAATATAGATGTCGTTCACCTCTCTGTGTAATACTGGCCAACGGTCTTAGCAGTTGCTGCGAAATAATCAGCAGGTAGCAAGGGTCAGATCATAGCTCCTGATTACCGCACAGGCATACTAGGCCTGGGCCTGGTGCCCCATCTTCCTAAAGGACCCCAAATTACTTAAAGAACAGGGCCCAATACAGGCTGATTTTGCTACCGTTTTTCGGTACCTTCACAAAAATCAAGTAATAAAATCAGGTAGCTTTACAAAAACATCGAAAATTTCACAAAAATTCGCATTTTAAAATATAAAATTTGTTCCTCTGTTTAAAACAAAATTTACTTATAAAATAAAATTCTAAGCAGGTTCATATGAACAATCGCTTAAATAGCAACCTTTTTGTGGTATTTAACTAATTTTTAGCTGTCAATAAATTCAATATGACATTACAAATTATTATCGAAAGAAGATGACACTTTTTTGCCTTGCTTGGCTAGCGCTTATTGTTTTGCATTTGTTGCTGAGTTATTTCTCTCGAATTCCCGAATCGGTTAATTTAAAATTTTTCTGTTTCGATTTTTCTAATTTCTGAGTTACGATTTAATTATGTCAAGTTATGCAGATCATCTACAGAATTCTTAGGATATATGGTGGTAGTTTTCTTTTCAGTTGATTGACCATTATTTCTTTTTACTTATCGAATTCTGTAATCTTACTACCATTTTATTCCATTCATGATAAAAATTAAAAATGGTTTAACTAAAAACGTGAAATCTCGCCAAGGCTACTTTGCTCGCACAATACTAAAACTATAACCCTAAACAAATTTGGCGAAACCTTTCAGCTGAGAATAAAAGGAATAAAGTAAATTCTTTCTCGGTGAAACATTTTTCATTTTGTTCTACGATAATATATTCAAGAAAATATTTTGCATACCGTCCATTCCAACTAAATGCTGCTGTAAAATATGGTTAGTTAAATAAATTTAAGATTAAAAGAAAACTCATATTCTTACAAATTCATACAAAACAATAAAAAATTTTACCTTGTATAACGTTATCCAAGTTTGTTAATCCAGTTTTCGCTTTCACTATCTTCAATCAACTCATATTTTAGAAGGAAATAAGGAAAACTAACATTATTTTGAGAAGCTCGAGAATACTACTAAGGGACGAATTAATTTCTGTAGCTGAAAGCAAACTAAGACTCATCGATTGCGTAAATAAATACTCTGAACAAACTGCCTGTGTTTACGTCAACAGACACACGTGGAACGCAACGTGGCAATGTTTTAGTTTCATCGGCAGTTTTGTAAATCACCGCAAGGTAGCGTATTCGAGCGCTGGAGTTCCGAATTAAAAAACTCTTTAACAGCTTTCAAAACGAAAAAATAATAATTAAAATTAATAAGTTCATTAAAATAAATACATCATATCAAAAAAAAAATCGTTTCTTTTTCCCCTGTTGCCAAAAACAATTTTTTTAAATGAATTAATGCACTTACCAAAATAAATACAAACAATAAAAGGTCGACCTAAAGAAATAATTTTCATTGCCAAAAAAAAAAAAAAAAAAAAATCGTCTGCGTTATGTAGAAACATGAATGACTTCGAGTTTATTCGCCGAAAACTGAATGCCTAAATTAAAACTTCAGCGTGAAATTAAAAACAAGTCATATCAACAATAATTATTTCACAGTTAAAACCATAGTTGCGGAGTCGGAGTCAATCTCATTTTGGGATAAAGGAGTCGGAGTCAATCTCATTTTGGGATAAAGGAGTCGGAGTCGAATATCCAAAAATCGGAGTCAGTCATCTGTCCTCCGTGTATAAATTTTTGCCAAAGCTACGAAGTCGGAGTCGAAGTCGGGGAGTCGGAGTCCGGTTAATTGTCGGGCATAGGAGTCGGAGTCAAGTGGCCCTAAATTCTCGGAGTCGAAGTCTGTAGTTTGGCGTCAAGAGCTATTTCCAACAAAATTTTTTTGAAAACAATCCGTCTTCAAGTACGGAATCTACATTCAGTGGCGTACTGGGCCGCCGGGATACCGGGAAAATTCCCGGTGCGCCGGCGCCTCAGTCTTTTTTTTAATGAATTTTGTACCGGATATTGAGGAGCCTGGTACCATAAGATTTATCGTACGAGATGAACAAATAAGACAACATCATAAAACTACGTATCATCCCTTTTTAAAATCAAAGTTACCTCCATCCATCGGTTTAATCAGAATCGTTAATGTAAAATGCTTTTTTCATTCCCATCCAAATCTACCTCCCTTCACCCAAAGAATAAAGTGGAATTAAAAAAAAGTAACATCAGAGGATTTTTTTTTTAATTTGAAGTATCAATTCGCGAATCTAACAATAAGCAACCATTCAGCACCGACTTGAACTCAGTTGAAACTATAAAACTTTCACCTAAAAGTTTTGAACAATGCCATTGTTTCCAGATTTTTTTGAACCAAGGCGCCTATTTCGGACATCTAACTTTCGTACGGCGTCCATCTCTCTATAACTCGGTGACAAAGCCAGGGTTTTTAGTCCTGGGGGAGGGGGGCTAAGGGCAAATTTTTTTATGTTGTCTTGATGACGCTTCCAACGAAGCAAAAGAAAGGCAAAAACTTCGGTTTCACTAAGTGCGGACGGGGAGTGAGGCTGCAGTCTCATACATATATAATTCAATTCCTAAATTCGTCACTGATATAACTAATCATAACTAACAGAGAAAAAGTAATAAAACTAGTATGCCTTCATTGCACAGCCCTTTATTTTTATTCATGATTCAGAAGCGCTGCGAAATTTTTCAACAGTTCATAATTCTCTAATAGTGAAGATGAAAATTTCGTGGCACCGGCGCCCCCATGAAGACTTTAAGGCACTCTAATTTACTCCTCCCCCCCCCCCAGCAGATTGGGAAACAAAATTAGAGGTAGCAGCCATTCATTTTCAATGAGAGATTTTTTTTCGTTAAAAATATTTCCTTTTAAATCATCATTAAATGTAGCTCATGATTACACAAAATTGTTGTACGCGTGTATTATACTTCTCATTTTCAACTTATCACATTTAATAGCGTTAAATTTGAGCTTTTTCATAGGATCAGATTGTCCTTTTAGTCATTTCATTTGATTCTTTTCACACTTCCACATACCTTTTCCCTTTCAGGTGCTACTTTTTTTTAAAGGCGGCAAATATCACTACTACTCAATAAATTTTATTTTAAATTCAAAACATGATCAGGGGCGTAACTAGGAGAAGCAGAGGGACACCAACTCCCCTCCCTCCGAGCGCGAAATTGAAGATATGACTAAAAATATTTTTCCCGACTTTAAATGAAAAAGAAAAAAAAAAATCAATCGAAAATTAATTTTGTCGACTAAAATCAGCGGCAACCACCGTTGGGGTACGAGAGATAACTCGCCGCCTTACCCCAGCATTATTAAAGATCGCCAAAATTTCCATTTAAAGTACTTCAATTTCGAAAACTTTCAGGGGATAGCACCTAGACGACCCACATCATAAAAGATCGTTTAAAAGTTAGCATATTTGACTTCAATTTCGGAAACTTACTAGAGGAGTCACCCTAACTTCAGCGAAATTATGATTCCCGAAATTATAATAAATTGTCTATACAATTTCATTTTAGCTCTTCAATTTCGAAAACTTTCCAGAAGAGAGTCCCCAAACACCACCCCGTCCTCTAAAGTTATCAAAGACAGAATACAGTTATGCCATTTAAGACTTCAAATGCGAAAAATTTCCACAGAAAAGTTTTGAAACGCATGCCTTTCTCTAAAAGTCAGCAAAAATGGCCTACAAATATGATATTTGAACTTCAAATTTCGAAAGCTTCCGGGGACGAACCACAGAATTCACTTTATTAAAGTTGATCTAATGTTTTGTAAAGACCTCAATTTCGAAACTTTTTCGAAGAAGCGCTCAGGGCCGTCGCCAACATCCACCAGTTTTTCGGAAATGGAGCCGCCAATTTCTGAAAGTGATTAAAAACAGAAAAAGAAAAAAGAAGAAAACCTTCGAAATCTTTAAGATTTGAAACAGTAATAATCAATGAACTAAAGAAATAAAAGTGACAAAAAGTATTTTTTCTGACAAATTTAAAAAGAAAATAAAATCTTCGCATATTATTGAGAAACATCCAAGATCCTGCATTATAATATACCTAACTGAACTCCGCCGAAATGTACGTTTCAAACATTTTTGATCGAAAAAAAAAAAAAAAAAATAGCGTATCGTTACAAACCTATTACGAGATTTAGTTCAATAAAAAATGAATAGATTAATAACATTATAGAATTATGTAGGCCGCTGTAATATGTTTCAAAAAGAAAACAAGTTAAAATAAAATAAAAAAGTAGGGAACGAGATGTTGTAATGAATCTCATCAAAAACAACCCTGTTGTAAAAATTTCCCCGCCAAGAAAACCTTTAACTTTTCCGCACAAAAAAGAAAACCTGCATCCTAAACCCAAAAACCCTCAGCCATAAAAAGTTATGATATCTAGTTTGCCCGCCAAGTATCTGCCAAACTATCATCCTCCCTCTTCTCCTTTTTCATCACAGCTACTTCCATTGAAACCTCCTCCCACCTTCAACTCCTCAGAAATATGGATAGATCTTTTAAATTGTTTATCTTGCTTGGCGGGAAGCTTTTTCCTCACCAAGCAACCACTTTACTTTGAAAAGCTTCCCGCCAAACAAGATAAACAATTTAAAAGATCTATCCATGTTTCTGAGGAGTTGAAGGTAGGAGGAGGTTTCAATGGAAGTAGCTGTGATGAAAAAGGAGAAGAGGGAGAATGATAGTTTGGCAGATACTTGGCGGGCAAACTAGATATCATAACTTTTTATGGCTGAGGGCTTTTGGATTTAGGATGCAGGTTTTCTTTTTTGTGCGGAAAAGTTAAAGGTTTTCTTGGCAGGGAAATCTTTACAACAGGGTTGTTTTTGATGAGATATCACATCTTTTTGCATTGACATTATTACTTTGTCTGTATTTTTAGAATTGAGAACTTCAAGTTAGAAAATTTTCAATTGAAACAACGCTGTTTTGTGTTTTTAAGGACAATAATGGCTAGCCTAATTTTACGTTAAGTTATTTTCTGACTTTTAAGATTCTATGTTCATTTTGCGAGAATTGGGCGGTTTAAATTTTATTGCAATCCTTGTATCCTCTCTGTTGCAAAGAAAACTTCTTGGATAATAAAATACTATATTTTAAATTACATTGTTTTCGAGTATTTTACAACTTCACAATAAATTCTATTACAGTTTCTTTATTTGACAGATTATTCAACATTTTCATGAAGGTTTCTTTAAATGTTTTATAGCTTGAGGGCTATTTTAATCTAGCTTTTCACTTTTTGTTTAATTACATTTTTTCTTAAATCGTGGATTATTTTACGTTTTATGGGATAATTTTAATTGTTTGGTGATTTATCTTTTTCTTGATAGAAGTCTTTGTCATGTTTAATACCTAGTTTTCTTTAAAAGTTCATTTAAAAAACAAAATAACGCATGCTATCACCAACAAAAAAAACAAAAAAACTAAGCCATTAAATATTTTAAATTTGAATGTGTCAGAAGATCTATGCAACTTTACTCGATGTCAAATCGCGGATATCCCAAATTTGCCATAGCGAATGCGCATGTTGCGCGCGGACTAAGCTCATTAAAAGTCTTGCTTAAATTAATTGCAAAAATTCTTTCAGCTAACAAATTATTGCAAAGCACGGATATCCACACACGTATTTCATATATTTTCAATTCATTATGTGTTGTTTGTGAAAAATCCATTAGTTTAGAAAATAAGCAAACCAATAAAAAAATGCTATTTTTCGCTTTTAATTAAAAAGTTATATGTACCGTACTCATGTGCGTACAGTTTCATATAATTTGTCACGTAAAATATTGTAATGGTTTAACCCCAGTTTCGCGCCGACATTCAAAATTTCTTCCCTCCATAAATATATCAAAACTGAAAAACAGGGGGAAGGAAATTTCGCATCGGCAAAACTTGGGGGGGAGGGGGGCAGCATTCTAATCTCATTCATTAATTTGTTTCTCTGCTTAAGTATAAACAAACAACATAGAATCTGAAAACAGAAAGCCCAATGAGCTAAGTCTGCGCGCATGCGCAGTTGCTGTGGCAAATTTGTGATATCCGCGATTTAACGTCTAGTTGAAACTTTTGGATACGTTTTAGTCTTGATTAAATTTCATTTCCTAAGACAACTTTGAAATACTGTTAGATCTGTTCTAACCTTGCAATTGCAGTCCGAGATAAACAAACCCTATGAGCTGAGAGTAAGTACATAAGAATTTAGGGAAAATTAGTGATTTTCAAACTTCAATTACTCCGGCCCATGATGTCCCTGTGGGTTGAATTTTTGTATATGTACTCAATGGCCCCCCAAGAATATGTATACAAGAAATCATTACCACAGCCCCCCGGGGGGCTGTGATAGAACCCCGGGAAGGTACAATTTGGGGGGTAAAAACGAGGGGGGAAGGGGAGGTTGGTCAAATGGCACAAAAGGCACATCAGAAGGGCACAAGGAATGTGTGTGCAAAATTTC